>NW_017670250.1:1594519-1606836 GCF_001879085.1 Nicotiana attenuata | reverse complement strand
GGGTGCATTGCATAGACCAAAGGGCATCCTCCTGAAGGCATAAATTCCGTACGGGCATGTGAATAAGGTCTTTTCTCTATCCTCAGGGGCAATGGAGATCTGATTGTACCCTGAGTACCCATCCAAGAAGCAAAAGTGTGACCTCCCTGCCAATCTATCCAGCATTTGATCAATGAAGGGAAGTGGGAAGTGGTCTTTTCTGGTGGCTAGATTTAACTTTCTATAATCCATGCAGATTCTCCAGCCTGTGACGGTTCTTGTTGATATAAGTTCATTGTTGTCATTCTTTACCACTGTCATGCCACCCTTTTTAGGCACACATTGAACTGGGCTAACCCAGCTACTGTTAGAGATTGGGAAAATGATTTCCGCATCCAACCATTTTATCACTTCCTTCTTCACCACTTCTTTCATATTCGGGTTTAGCCGTCTCTGATGTTCCCTGGAAGGTTTGTGCCCCTCTTCCAGCAGAATCTTGTGCATGCAGTAGGCGGGGCTGATCCCTTTGATGTCTGCCATGGTCCACCCAATGGCAGTTTTGCACTCCCTTAGTACCTGTAAAAGCTGTTGAACCTGCACATCTAACAAACCAGATGAGATAATAACAGGTAATGTGGAGTCAGGACCCAGAAATTCATACCTGAGGTGGGTTGGCAATGGCTTCAGTTCCAGCTTAGGGGGTTCCTCGATGGATGGTTTAGCTGGAGGGGTCTCTCTCTTTTCTAAGTGCAAGGGCTCAAACTCCAGATTTCTCTCCCAGAACCCTTTACCTTCCAGTGCCAACACCCATTCCGCCAAATCCTCACCATTCACTTCATCCAAATTTGCCAAGCATGCAGCAAGGGGATCCTCAACCGTCAACGCCTCGTCATCAGCCTCTACAATTACATCCACCGCATCAATAAGGGAACAATTTGTGAACTCACTTGGTCGCCTCATCGATTTCTGCACATTGAATATAATTTCCTCATCATTAAGCCTCATCTTAAGCTCCCCAGTCTCGCAATCAATCAAAGCTCTCCCCGTGGCCAAGAAAGGTCGTCCTAGAATTATAGGAATTTCTTCATCCACTTTGCAATCCAAGATTACAAAATCTGCAGGGAACACGAATTTCCCCACCTGAATAAGCACATCATGAAGAATCCCAAATGGACGCTTAACAGTCCTGTCGGCCAGCTGCAATAACATAGAAGTCGGTCGAGCTCTCCCAATGCCTAACCTCTTATAAATGACCAGGGGCATGAGATTAATGCTGGCCCCTAAATCATAGAGTGCCTTAGCAAAGGCATAGTTCCCAATAGTGCATGGAATTGTAAAACTACCTGGATCAGATAGCTTTTCAGCAACAGGTCTAGATACCACTGCACTACATGTCTGAGTAAGGGTCACAGTCGACAAGTCTTGAAAGTCAAACTTCCGAGACATCAAGTCCTTCATCATTTTAGCGTATCCTGGCATCTCCTTTAGCGCTTCAATCAATGGAATGTTTATCTGGATTTGTTTGAGCATCTCTAGGAACTTTTTATACAGCTCCTCCTTTTGATGCTTGGCCAACCTTTGCGGAAATGGTGCAGGAGGTCTTTTCTTCCCAATCACTTGAGATTTTTCTTTCTCAGCTACTGTCTCAACTATTGGCTCCGCTACTGTCTCAATTACTGGCTCAACTACTGTCTCAGTTTCTTGCTGCATATTCTTTTCTTCAGGAGCAGGGTGAACTGTTACCTCTGTCAATCCCGTAGAGTTATCCAGCTCTATGGGCACTGGAATTAGTGTCTCAGCCTGTATGTTTTCTCGAGCTCTCTCTTGCTCAACATCTAGATCCCTACCATTTCGTAGACTCACCGCCATCAGCTGCTTTGGGCCTTGATCTTTTGGATTGATTTGGGTATCTGCAGGTAATGTCCCTTGAGGACGATTGTTAAGTGACATTGAAATCTGGCCTACTTGTACCTCAATATTCTTGATAACTGCATCATGTGCATCCACCCTTTCATTTATTTTAGCATTGGATCCAATAACCTGCTGCATCATTGCTTCAAGCCTTGCAAACCCGTCTTCCTGTCTTCCACCCTGCTGTTGCTGAGGTGGGTGGTACCCTTGCTGCTGACTGTTGTACCCTTGAGGTCTAGGATATGGTGCCATGTTGTTGGGGGTTCTCATGCCTCCCATATTTCCGGCGTTATACTGTGGCTGCGGTGGCCTATACTGCTGCTGAGTCTGCTGACCCCAGTTCTGATTACCTTGCCTCTGACCCCCATAGTTAGCCACATAGTTCATATCTTCAGGGTGCTGGTGATGATGATCATGCTCTGTATTCCATGGATTACCAATTGGCTGGCTAATGCAAGATGCGCACAAGCCCCCATTGGTAGTGTCTACTATATGAACCTGTTGCTTCTGCCCTGATTCCTCCACCTTTTTGGTGAGGATGCTCATTTCCGTCAAAAGAGTCGCCATGTTTTCAGCCATTGTATTAGAAGGATCAAGAGGCACTGAGTGCACCACTGGAGTGATAGGTGCATTCCTAGATGTCCAACCCGAATTCTGCGCCATCTTGTCGAGCAAATTCTGACCTTCTCTCCAAGTCTTGCTCAAGAATGCCCCACCAGCCGAGGCATCAACTATATTCTTCAAGCTGTCTGACAGTCCCATGTAAAACCGTTGTCCCAACATCTGCTCTGGAACACCATGGTGGGGACACATAACCAACGTTCCTTTAAACCTGCCCCATGTCTCGTGTAGTGTCTCCATTGGTTTCTGTTTGAAGCTCACAATCTCATCAATTTGTTGAGCGGTCTTGTTGGGAGGATGGAACTTGTTGTGAAATTGCTTGACCAACTCATCCCAAGTTGCTATAGAGTTTATGGGAAGCGAGTTTAGCCAAACCTGAGCAGCTCCTGTCACCGAGAATGGAAACAATAATAATCTGATTGCTTTCGGAGTCACGTTCGGTTGCCTTTGAGTTTTGCAAATAGACAGGAAGTTCTTTAAGTGTTGCTGCGGGTCTTCTGTTTGTGTCCCAGAAAAAAGTCCCTTGTTCTGCAACAAGTGTAGCATGTTATTTGTGATCTGGAACGATTCAGCTTGTATTGCAGGCACAATAATGGCAGTGGCCAGATTGTCAGCTGTGGGTTGTGCCCAGTCATAAAGTGCACCCTCAGGCACAGGAGGTGCCAATTGCTCATTCCTGACGTTCACGTTGGGGTCGTTTATGTCGCCCATGTCAATTTCGAGTTGGTGTATTTGTTGTGATTGTTGAAGTCTTTTGTTTGCACGATTCAATGCCCAGAATGTCTTCTCGGGGTCCGAGAGTCCTTCAAGCAGTTCTCCAGTCCTCGTAGAATTTCTAGGCATGCACCTGTGCACCCAGATCAACAACCGTCAAATTTTCAATGAAAAAGTTGGTAGAGAGAAAACTGACTACAACAAGAATCTTTGTATTTCTGTCAATGGCAATTGATAATTCCGTTAACTCCCCGGCAACGACGCCAAAATTTGATCACACCCAACTATGCCTTATAAAAATGACTCTGCGGACGTTGCAAATATAACCCGAATATTACACTCAGGGTCGAATCCACAGAGAGTTAACCTATCAACCGCTATCTTCAGACCCACTAAGTCTTCAGAACCAGCTTCTCAAATATTCAAATTCTCAGTTGAGTGTTCTTTAATAACTAGCTTACAAGTAACTAAATGGCTGTAACTAAATTAAAAGGGTTGTAAACAATTTTGAGAAAAAGCTAAGGCAATGATTTCCCCTATTGATGGAATCCCTTCTGTTTATGCTCATACAAATTTACCCACACATCTCTATCAATCATGAACGCTAATCTTACCGCAAATCTCTCCCGAGTAATTACAGTAATCTACTATTGCACTCTCCCGAGCTACACTAGCTTACTTCATTTAGCACAATTCACTCTAGATTGCACCCAAGGCTTCGTTATTCCTAATCCCGCCTTTAAACCCGCAATTATAGATTCCTCTAATAATCTAGGAGTGGTGTTGTTCAACAATACCCTAAATATGCACTCTTTTCCAAGTTATGCACACTAAATAGGCACAGCTAATTGAGGATCCTGTCAATTAACTACAACGAACACGAAGTTGAACAAATAAAGATTAAACTAGCAATTTGTATTCACATAAACAAGAAGTTCATCACCCAATAGGTTCCATCAAAGCCTTAGACAAGGAATTTAGCTACTCATGGCTATGGGAAAATAAACTAAGCTTGAATTCATCATAAAATCAAAAGAAAAGAAGAAAGATGTTTAGAGTATTTTCTCACAATGGTTTTCCTTGCTAAGAAACCTAAAAAAACAATACATGCCTCTCTTGGGCGAAGTCTAATGTTTTAAATAAGGTTTAGGTCTAAAAATCCCGTAATTGACACTTAGGTCCCTGAAGTTTACTGCGCCTGCCGCGGTTCTGCCGCGGTCGCGGTAGAACCGCGGCCAAACACCCTCGCGGAATCTCAATCTTCTGCAGCTTCTTCCCACCGCGGTTCTGCCGCGGTCGTGGTGGAACCGCGGTGGATCCAGTTCTCTGATTCTTCGGCCTGTTTTGCACGGGTCTCTTGGGAAATTTCACAGTTGGCCTCTTTTTCATCACTTTTGACTCCAAAACTGCTCCTTAGCCTTCCTTCTACATATATCACCTACAAATCATGAAAAGCACTAATAAGAGCATTTTGTCATCACTTTTAGCATTAAAACTACACAAGAATGTGATTATTTAAGGTGTGATTATAGTCAAATTCACCTATTATCACCCAACAAATTCTTTAATATAATCCCCCATCTAGCCACTGTTAGAAGGGAGTAATAACCAAACAAAGAAATGGATCAAAGAAACATGAATATTTCATGTTAAGAAAATTGGTGGGATTACATAGACGTTAGATGGTTACCTTGGAATTTTTGAAGAATCTGTCCCATGGGTTTGAACTTTTGGAGAAGACAAAGGGAAGCTTGCTACGGTAGTGTGATTTTGGTCAACTTGCACAGGGAATAAATACTCCAGAATCCCAGATCCGCATCAC
Source organism: Nicotiana attenuata (assembly GCF_001879085.1). Taxonomy (NCBI): domain Eukaryota; kingdom Viridiplantae; phylum Streptophyta; class Magnoliopsida; order Solanales; family Solanaceae; genus Nicotiana; species Nicotiana attenuata. The sequence goes on along the minus strand of NW_017670250.1, from coordinate 1,601,789 downwards.
GTGAGATCCTTTGTTAGACATCATAGGTGGGTCTAGCGGATTTGAAATAAAATAAATAATTATTTGATGTAATTAATTAGTACTCGAAATTTTGGGTCATTCACTTTTTTTTTGGTAAGTAAAATTTTTTATTTCACAAACCAAGTATAAAATTACAGCACTTGTTTACTAGGATCTTGGACATCATGCCCCAAGTCCTATTCTCGAAAATCTGATTCTACCTAGAGCAAAAGAATGAAAACAAACTACAACTTCCTCACTCTCTAGGATACCACTTCATTTCTTTTAACTTCCTAGTTAACTTCTTATACTGATTTCCACGACTATGGATTTCTTGTGCTATCAAACGTAGAATGACCTCCTTTGTCCTGGCTTTGCCTTGAAATATCCTCAGATTCCTTTCCTTCCATATATGATAGACACATGCTGCCATATTAAAAAAATAAAAATAAATAAACATGCTGCCATACATAGCCTATACATATTTGCCATAGCTGACTGTCCCTTTGAATGAACCTCTGCCTATTGAACTTCATCATACCATCCTTGTGCTCTCTTTTTGATTCCCTGCCATTCCAATAATCTCTCCCATATTTACGATGTCATTTCACATTTAAAGAATAGATGCTCAGTTGTTTCTGGATCACTTGCACACAGTGGGCATGTTAAGTCATCAACCTGACTCCATTTTACAATTCTATCCCTTGTTTGCAATCTCCCTTGTAAGTTTAGATATAGTATAAATACCCATCTAGGAGCCTCATAGTTGTTACATATCATTCTTCTCCATGAACATTTTGGAAACTCACCTCGAAACTTTCTGTACATTTTTTGTATGGAGAAGTTCCTTATCAGCATAAATTCCTTCTCTTGTAGCCCCACTTCTTCCAGGTATTCTGCTGCTTTTAAGATCTTCTGTACAATCCAAGATGCCGGCTTAGGTTGACTCATCCACAGGTTTGTTTTTCTCTCATAGTAGCAATGTATCCACTTTACCCATAGCTTATCCTTCTTGTTACAAACATTCCACAGTAGTTTGCATATAGCAGCCTTGTTCCAAGCTTGCATATCCATGATGTTTAGTCCCCCTGCAACTTTTGTAATGCAGATTCTGTCCCACGCAATTAGTGCCCTTTTTGAAGTTTCAACACCTCCTGTCCATAGGAATCTTTTACATACACTTTCAACCATTTGAATCAGCTTCTTTGGTAAGGCAAATATTTGAGACCAGAATGTTTGGATTGAGAAGAGAACACTTTTGATTAGCTGCAGTCTCTCTGCATAAGACAGTAGCTTTGATGTCCAGCTTGTAATTCTGCCAATCATCTTATCAATTAGAGGTTTACATTGAGTCAAGGATAGTCTTTTTGTACTAAGAGGCACTCCTAAGTATCTTATAGGAAGCTCTCCTTTTACAAAACTTAGATGATTCAATATATCAAGTTGCACTTGTTGATTCACTCCACCAAAGTAGACACTACTTTTTTCCACATTTGCTTCCAGACCTGACACTTTGGAGAACATCTGAAAACAAGCATACAAAGCTTTCACAGAAGTCATATCCCTCTACAAAACAGTAGCAGATCATCTACAAAACTAAACTGAACTATGTTTAACTTGGCATACTTTGGATGGAATCTGAACCCCTTATTCTCCTTCAGCCCCTTGAGAACTCTTGTGAAATATTCCATAGTTAAGACAAATAGGAAAGAAGACATAGGGTCACCCTGTCTAAGTCCTTTCTTTGCGAAATTGGCTTCATAGGATTCCCATTTATAAGAATAGAATAGGAAACTGTATTGACACACTGCATGATCCAGTTAATGAAGATCTCTGGGAAATTCAGTTGAACTAAAATCTGCTCTAGGAAGCACCACTCCACAGAATCATATGCCTTCCTCATATCAATCTTCATACAACATCTTGGAGAAATAGCCTTCCTGTTATACCCTTTAACTAGTTCATGAATTAGAATAATATTATATGATATTACCCTTCCAGGAACAAAAGCTAACTGACTATCATCAACCAGATAATTCATTGCCTCTTGTAGTCTGCTAGTGATAATTTTGGAAATGATCTTATAAATTGTAGTGCAGCAAGATATTGGTCTGAACTCAGCTATTCTGGATGGGTTCTGCACTTTAGGTATCAAAGTCACAGTGGTGCAATTAATTGGTCTGTAAACTTCAGCTGCTCTGAAAAACTCTTGGACAGCCTCCACTAATTCATCACCTATAATTTCCTATGTCTTCTTAAAGAATAGAGCATTATATCCATCACACCCTGGAGCTTTGGAATCCTCTATACTTTGAAGGGATTGATAAATCTGTTCCTTAGTCACAGGAGCTATTAGCTTCACTTGCTGATCTCTTGTCAATACATTCCCTCTCTTCATCACTTCAGGTTCAATGGCTGGAATTTCCACTGCTGCTGATCCTAGAAGTTGTTGGTAGTATTGAATGATTTCCTGTTGCACCTCCTCTTGATTCTGTGTATGCATCCCTGTTTGAGTGAGCAGCCTGGTTATTTTCTTTTGAGCATTCCTATTCTTGATACTAGCATGGAAGAAAGTTGAGTTTGAATCCCCAAGTTTCAACCATTGAATTCTGGACTTTTGCTTAAGTATACTCTCATCTACTATAATCCACTTCTCCAGCTTCTCTTTCAGATCTTTTTCACTGCTCTTCAATGCCTCTGAGTGGTTAGGATTTCTCATTTCTAATTGTACTTGTTGCAGTTTCTCACGAGTGGATAAAATCTTTTCTTGAATTCTACCATACTCTTCACTATTTAACTGCTTCAGTCCTTTTTTCAGCCTCTTTAGTTTCAACCAAATTCTTTGCATAGTAGGTATCTGCATATTTAGCTCCCAGGTGCTAAGTTATTGAAAAACTTGAATGGCTTAGGCATAGGTTGATGATCTTGCTCAAAGTAGATACACAAAGGGGTATGATCAGAAAAGAGAGGATACTGTATCACCACCTCTAACTGTGTCATATTCAGCATCCATCCAACATTAACTAGAGCTCTATCTATTCTGCTATGTACATGATTATTTGTCCACGTAAATTCTCTCCCAACTATTTTAAGTTCTGTCATTCCTGTACTCTCTAAAAATTCAGAGAAGTCTCTAGTTTCTGCCTCCATAACAGGGTGACCATTATACCTATCTTCAAAGCTTTGAATGGCATTATAATCTCCTACAGCAATCCAATGTCCTTGCAGCTCATTATGCAACTGTTCCAGTTCTTCCCACATGGTCTTCCTTTGTTCAATGGTATGCAAACCATGCACTGCTGTCATCCAGAATTCTTTATTGCTTTGCTGTATGATAATCTTCCCAGTGATTAACTGCTCAGAACAACTATGCTGTATAAAGTCCAGTACACCAGAATCCCACAATACCCACATAATTATCAGTCCATTTCCAATTCCTAGAAATTTTTTGGATAGTTTTCTCTGCCATAGGTTGTTTCACCTTGTGCTCTATTATTGCTATCAAAACTACTTTATTGTCTCTTAGGTACTACTTTATTTCTCTTTGTTTATAGACTTTATTCAAGCCTCTTACATTCCATGCTACTATATTCATCGTGGTATGAAAGGATCATCTGTCTCCTGCATAAATTCCCACCTATTCATACTGCTGGACCCCATGCTTATTTGTGCAGGCATCTATGAACTTGAAGGATCAAGTGTATTGAAACCATTTGATGTGTTTACCCCATGTTCTTTCCCACATTTCTTGAACTCTTTGCCATAGATTTGTTCTTTACAGTCTTCCAACCTTCATCATCTATATTCATTTCTGGATTTTTTTAAGAGTTCTCTATCTGTACCTTGTCACTTCCCTTCTGCTTCTCATCCTGCATTTGAATTTGTGGGACAACCTCCTTTGGAATGTCCTGCCCCCTTTGTGTACCCTCTTCCACATGCCCTTTCCTCCTCTAGAATTGTTGTGGCTTCTGATCTCTTCCCTTTTGTTTTGGTATTTCTTCTTTCTATGGTTCCTGGCACACATGTCCTAATTGCAAGCATTTGTTACAATACATAGGCTTCCAATCATACCAGACTTCCTGTTCAAATTCCCTACTATTTGGATCTTCTACCATGATCTGTTTTGGGAGAGGTCTAGTAACATCCATCTCGACCAAAATTCTAGCATATGATATACGTTCTACCCTAGTAGTGCAAGCATCAGCATATATAGGCACTCCCAATGTACTACCAATTCTACTTAGAGAGTCATCCTCCCAACAATTGAGTGGCAACTTAGGAAGTTGAATCTATAGTGGGATGGTCTTCAATACTTCGTTTGCAAAATTAAAAGTAGCAGTCCACATTTTAACCACAACTGGCTTGCTATTCATCATGTAAGGTCCCGAATAGAGCACAACATTTCTATCCTCTATTGTAGAAAGTTTTACCACAAAATACCCATCATTATGAAGGTATATTGTGGGTTTAGCAACAAAGTTCCATTGAAATGAGACAAATCTTTTAAAAGCAGCTATAGTAGGAGTTTCACCCACTACATACACTATCACAGCCATTTTCCATCGTTCAGTAGCTCTCTCAACCACTTCTTTGTCTAATAGTGCCACCTTAACTTCATTCTTAATCGTAGGAGCTATGTAATGTAGATTCATACCTCTAGTAGCCATCTTATTCTCAGCAAATAGATTTCTCCATTTCATCTCTGCAGTTGTCTGAGCAGGTAGCTCCAATTTCCTCTGAGCTCCAACATCTCCCGCTCCCTTGTCAACTTCTCGCTGTTTAGATTCTTCAATTACAGCAGTTGCACTTTTGTTTTGCTCACATTGTACTAAATTTGAACTTCCAGCTATACTCGGCGGTGTCTTAAGTCTTTTTGTTAGGGCTGGCCACTGTTCCATTGGTTTTTCCGCAGCTATGGCCATAATTTCTTCATCCAATTCTTCTATTGGATTCCTGCTTACTCCCTTCGCTGATAACTCCTTCAATTCCACAGTTGTTGCATGTTTCCAAGGCCGACCTCGCGGCATTTCCGGTGAAGATGGCGCACAATAGCACTAACACTCTATCATACCCCCGAGAGAGTATGATTGAAAGTTAATTTTTCTTTTTGGGTCATTCACTTTAATAATTCGAATTCTTTAATCAATTGTTACGTAATTACTTTTTTCATTTTAAAATGAATGTATAAATTTTTGTTTCTGCAATTATTAGCAAAATGGTTGAAAATGTAAATTGCGTAGTATATTGTTGAGAAATGTGCACACTGAAGACTTCTACTTTTATTGCAAAAATAAAATGTTAACTTATTACTGCTTCTCATGTTCTTTGAGAGAGTAAATAAAAGCTATATGCTAAGAAAGCAACATATTTCAACCCAGTGGAGAGCGCAGTCGAGGAGGAGAAGAGGACGAATAGGGAGTGTTATAAGAAGGCTAAAAAATATGTGAAGTTAGCGATCACGAAGGACAAGACTGCACGTTTTGACGCTTGTATGAGAAACTTGGGGCAGAGGCGATGACAAGAGACTGTCTAGGTTAGCCAATGTTATAGAGAGGAAGGCTTGAGACCTGGATCAAGTGAGGTGCATCAAAGACGATGAAGGCAATGTGTTGGTGGAAGAGGCGTGTATTAGGTGTAGGTGGCAGACATACTTCCATAAACTCTTGAACGAGGATAGGGACAAGAGCATTGTGCTTGGTGAATTGGAGAACTCGGAGAACCAGTGAGATTTTGGGTTTTGTAGGCATATTAAGGTGGAGGAGGTTGAGGGGGTAATAAGGAAGATGAGCAGGGGTAAAGCAGCTGGGTTAGATGAGATCCCAATAGAATTTTGGAAGGACGTATGCCGGATAGGCTTGGAGTGGCTTACCGGATTTTTTAATGTCATTTTAAGAATAAGAAGGTGCCCGGTGAATGGATGTGGAGTTTTATGGTTTCGTTGTACAAGAATAAAAGTGATCTCAGAAATTGCACCAACTATAGGGTATCAAGATGAAAGTTTGGGAGAGTGTATGGGTGGAGAGGAGGGTTAGGAGAAGTGTGTCCATTTCTGAGAACCAACTCGGATTCATGTCTGAGTGATCGACAACAGAAGCCATTCATCTTGTGAGTAGATTGGTGAAGCGGTATAGGGCAAGGAAGAAAGACTTGCATGTGGTGTTCATTGACCTAAAAAGGCCTATGACAAAGTCCTGAGGGAGATTCTATAGATATGTTTGGAGGCTAGCGTCATTCTAGTAGCATATATTAAGGTGATTAGGAATATGTACAATGATGCTAAAACTCGGGTGGCGATTGTGATAGGAGACTCAGAATATTTTTCAATGATGATGGGGTTACAACAAGGATCACCTCTTAGCTCATTTTTATTTGCTCTGGTGATAGATGTGCTGACGTAACACATCCAATGTAAGGTGTCATGGTGTATGTTATTTGCAAATGACATAGTGTTGATTGACGATATGCATTGCGGGGCTAACGTAAGGCTGGAGGCTTGGAGACAGACCCTGGAGTCTAAAGGTTTTAAGTTGAGTAGAACAAAACAGAATACTTGTAGTGCAAGTTTAGTGACGGGACGCATGAAGCAGAAGTGGAAGTGAAGCTTGATACAAGTCATCCCCAAGAGAGATAGTTTCAAATATTTTGGGTTTGTTATCCAAGGCAAGGGGGAAATTGACGAGGATGTTACATATCGTATTAGAGCCAGGTGGATGAAATGGAGGCTTGCATATGGTATTTTGTCACCAAGACATAAGAGCAAGTTCTATAAAGTGGTAGTTAGACGGACTATGTTATATGTGGATAGGCGGACCAAGTCTACACATTTCACTTCGGTCATGACTACCTACACCTCTGAGCAGTTGGCTCGGATTTATCTTTGAGAGATTGTTCGTTTGCATGGTATGCTAGTGTCTATTATCTCGCATCGAGGCACTCAGTTTAAATCACATTTTTGAAGAGCCGTGAAGCATGAGTTGGGCACACAGGTCGAGTTGAGTACGGCATTTCATCCTCAGATGGATGGGTAGTCCGAGCGTACTATTCAGATCTTAGAGGACATGTTGCGAGCCTGTGTCATTGATTTCGAGAGTCAGTGATTGATGACTATAAAATATTCATATATTATATACTTAAAAATAAATTATTTTAAATAATATATATATATATATATATATATATATATATATATATATATATATAATATGTCAATTATCTGTATTTTCTAATAGTATTTTGCAGGAAATAAAAATATCATGATAAAGCAAATAAA
>NW_017670250.1:1569046-1594512 GCF_001879085.1 Nicotiana attenuata | reverse complement strand
ATACACACACACACACATATATATATATATATATATATATATATATATATATATAGTGTGTGTGTGTGTGTGTGTGTGTGTGTGTGTGTGTGTGTGTGTGTGTGTGTGTGTGGAGCGGGGGGGGGGGAGGGAAAGATCATACGTGCCCAATTAGCAACTTTTCTCTAGCTTTGGTCTTTGCTTCTTTCTTTATATATTTTACTTTATCTTGTAGTCTTTGGATTTTCTAAGAGTATTGATAGTATTTTAAGAATTTCTTTCTTTGTGAGATTTAAATACTCCATAATGGAGTAATCTCTTTCGTTGGGATAGTTGATGAATCTCGATATTGTTATAATATTAATCTCAATTTTACTACATGCTTGACCTGAAACTTTCTAGTTATATTTCAATATTGTGCTGGAATATCAGTTTTAATTAATTATTATCACTTCTATCTATTTATTCTCCAAAGTTAATTTTATTTCAATTTTGTAATTCTCACAAAGCAAAATTAATATACGATAACTATTGGGTAAAATAATAGAGTGAGAGTATTCTTTTTAAGCTATCATTCCAAGTCTTTAATCTTGCTTACTTCCATTCTAATTCTCACGGAGGAGTTGTAGTTGGCAAGATTATTAATTTTTTAGTAAAAAGTAATCGCAAGAGGATATTTCTATATTGTGCTGGAATATTAGTTTTAATTAATTATTATCACTTCTATCTATTTATTCTCCAAAGTTAGTTGTATGTCAATTTTGTAATTCTCACGAAGCAAAATTAATATACGATAACTATTGGGTAAAATAATAGAGTGAGAGTAATTCTTTTTAAGCTATCATTCCAAGTCTTTAATCTTGCTTACTTCAATTCTAATTCTCACGGAGGAGTTGTAGTTGGCAAGATTATTGATTTTTTAGTAAAAAGTAATCGCAAGAGATTTTTGCTATCTTTTAGCACAATTCAGGCAAGAAAACTATTTCAGTTTAATCGTCACGAGTCATAAATCAATTGATTTACATAACCTCACAGAGTGTTATTAATTGATTACTTCTCAGCGAGCAAATATAATTGTATTAGCAATAAACAGTTATTCCTAAGAGAAATACATGTAGAAGCTAAGATTTTATTATTATCACGCTATCGAGTGAATTCAATGATTCCCAACTCTTTTTAAAATATAAATCTTCTGAAAAGTTATTTGTTTCAACTTTAAGCTGATTTAAATTTTCAACAAACAAAACTTCATCAATTTGGTTCTCTCAAATAGTAGTAAGAATATTATAAGTTTGTAGCTAGATTCTCCAATCTCTGTGGGACGATATCATAAACTATACTAGAATTTGACAGAGTACAAGCAGCAAAATCTTATACCCATTGGCCTCGTCAGTGATCACTTTCTACCACTAGTAGAGTTCACCTACAACAACAGCTACTAGTCGACCACCCAGATGGCTCCATAAGAGGCCTTATATGGGAGGCAATATCGTTCTCCACTTGATGGTTCGAGCTTGGGGAGGCTAGATTGTTGGTCACGGATTTTGGTTCGGCAATGCTTTGGATAAGGTAAAATTAATTCAGGAGCAGTTTTATATAGCGCCAGTCCAGGCAAAAGAGTTATGCTGATAGGAAGGCTCTTGAAATGGCATTCACATTGGGAGAGAGGCTTCTACTTAGAGTTTTCCCATGAAGGGTATGATGAGGTTCAGAAAGAAGTTGAGCCCTTGGTATATTGGTCCTTTTGAGGTTCTATAGAGGGTTGAAGGTGACCTGCAGACTTGCTTTGCCACCCAACTTATCAGGAGTTCATCCGGTAATCCATGTCACCATGCTCCGGAAGTACTATGAGGATCTGTCACATGTATTAGATTTTAGCTCGATGCAGTTAGATAAGGATTTGACTTGTGTTGAGGACTCAGTGCCATTTTAGATAGGTAGGTCCGAAAGCTGAGGTCGAAGAACATTGTATCATTGAAGGTTAAATGGAGGGGTCAACGAGTCGAGAGGCGACTTGGGAGACCGAGCATGATATGGAGGGACGATATCCTCATCTTTTTGGCACTTCAAGTATGTTTCTATACTCGTTCGATGATGAATATTTGCATAAAAGAGGGAGAATGTAACGACATGGCCGATAATTTTTTGTATTTGAGCCCCGTTTCCCCTTTTAAAGCTTTTCATATGTGTATTTATAGTTATTTGACTTGCGGGGATGGTTGATTTTGTTTCAGAAAGATTTTTGGATTGAATTGGAACACCCAGTTCCTAGTTTTGAAGTTGAAGTTATGAGAGTTGACCAAGATCTAAATTTTGTGATAACGACCCTAGAATGGTGTTTTGATGGCTCCAATAAGTACGTATGGTGATTTTGGACTTAGGCGTATGCGCGAAATTGAATTTGGAGGTTCATAGGATGTATTGGCTCTTGTTGCAAAAAGTTGGCAATTTAAAAGTTTAGAAATTTCATAAGTTTGACTATGGGTTGACTTTGTGGCTATCAGGTTAGGATTTTGTTTTTGGGACTTGGAATGGGTCCGTTTTTTCATTAGAAACTTGTGTGTAAAGTTTGGTCTCATTCTGAGTTGGTTTGATAGGAATCGGGCGCTTGGTTGTGATTTTAGAAGTTCTTGAGTTTCATTGTGATTTGATGCGATTTGGTGTTTGATTGGTGGTTCTGGACATTATTTTGATGTTTTAAGCTCGCGAGCAAGTTCCTATGAGGTTTCTTGACTTGTGTGGATGTTTGGTGTGGAGCCCCGAGGGCTCTAGTGAGTTTCGTACGTATTTCGGACCATTTTGAGTTTGCTGGCCTCGCAAATGATCATTTTGCATTTTCCTGGTCGTAATTGCGAAGGTAGGAAGAGGTGGTAGGATTCGCATTTGCGAATCTAGCCTCGCAATTGCGGGGGAAGGGGGGACCTGGGCAGGGGCAGATTACCTTTGCGATCATTTGATCACTTTTGCGATGTTAGCTGACTTCACATTTAAAAAGTTCATGGTCGTATTTGCGACATTTCCTGGGACAGACAGGTTTCTCTTTTGCGATCCCTGTGTCGCATTTGCGGAGGTTGTATTTTTGAACCTCTGATCGTAAATGTGCCTGAAGCTCGTTTATATCTGGTTATTTCAGGCCTTATTCTCATTTTGTCATATTTTTTAGCCCTAGACTTGGTGGGAGGCAATTTTTTGGAGGGGATTTGCATACATAACTATTGGGTAAATGTTTTTCACTTAATTTTGATATTATAACTTGATTTCTTATGGATTTTAATATTAAAATCATGGAATTTAGAAGGAAATTTCGGGAATTTTTTACTATATTTTGAAAAATAGAAATGTGAGATTTGACAGTCGATTTGGACTCGATTTTGAAAACTAATCTTACATCTAGACTCGTGGGGTTTTGGGTAGTCGAGATCTACCTCTCGACTCGAGTTTTGATCGGGCGGACCCCGGGGTTAACTTTTGTTGTCTTTTCAAAAATATGGTAAAAATTGGGCCATTGTTGTTTGGAATTAATTCCCTTAGCATTGTTTGATATTATTGAGTTATTTTTTTGCTATGTTTGAGCCGGACATAAGTGAATTTAGAAAAAAAGCTTTTTGGACTATTAAATTAACTTGTTTGAGGTAAGTATCTTGCCTAACCTTGTATGTGGGGAATATCCCTTAGAATTTTGGTCTAAATTGAATATTTACATGTGAAAAATGATGTTGTAACGAATGTGTACACAGGCGTATGTGTGGCTTATGACCGGATTAGACCATTAGTTATTAATATGCCTTAATTTAATAATATATTTTATATGAGACGTGCTTAAAGGACTTTGGGGATACATGATCATGATCGCTATAGTGACTTAGCCACAGTGATGCTTTATTTGTTGAATACTCTTCTACACTTTTATGATATTTTCATGTCCTTGGGTACTTTGTTATTAAGTTGTGGGCTTATATCTTAATAAAACTTTGGGTATTGCTGCTTTGTGATATCGTGGCACATGTGGACATATTGTGCAGGTTGATTGTAGTTGTATGGAATATAAAGGTGGCATCTCATTGTTGATGTTGTGTTATGCGCATGTGGCGACATAAGGGTGGCATTTCATTATGATGTGCATACGATGACATAAGTGTGGCGATATGCGTATGTGGCGACATAAGGGAGACATTTCATTATTATTTGCATACGGCGATATAAGGGTGGCATTTATTGATGATGTTATGTGATATTTCAATGTGTTCTTCTTGATGTTGTTCATGTGTTGAAACGGGGTTGATACATTAATTGCATACTTGTTTCTTAAAAGTCTTTGTCTTGTATTTATATGAGTTGATAGTTAAATTTACATGCTATCACGTGTCCCACTCCTATTTGATATTATGTTGACAAAGATGTGTTATTCTACATTAAGTTGTTATTACACACTTTACGAGTTTGTTAATATTTGTCTTTGTTACATATTCTGTTGTCAGTTTTCTTTTGATATCTTGCACCGTTTATTTGACTAGTAAGTATCACATGACTTTACCCTCGTAACTATTTCACCGAGGTTAGTCTTGATACTTACTGGGTACCGACTGTGATATACTCATACTACACTTCTGCATATTTTTTTGCAGATCTAGGTACTTCTAATCGAGCGGATGGCTAGAGAGGCATGTTTAAGCTTATTGGAGACTTCAAGGTATCCCTGATGTTTCGTTCGCAGGCCTCAAAGTCACCCTCTTTAATTTATTTCTACGGTTCATGTATTCCAAATAGTATTGCACTCTTCGTGACTTGATATGTATTCCATATAGAGTTTATGATTCAGTACTACTGATTTTGCGAAGCTGACTATTGTATCCACGTTTGGTGTATTAACGCATTTCCCAGTTTTATTAAATGTGAAGTTGTTATCTTTTGATTGATATTGTTGTGTGATAGGCTTACCTAGTCTTAGAGGCTAGGTTCCTCACGACCCCTATGTTGGAATTTGAATCGTGACAAGTTGGTATCAGAGCTCTAGGTTCATAGGTCTACGAGTCATGAGCAAGTTTATCGGTACGGAGACGTATGTAATTATCCTCAAGTGGCTACGGAACTATTAGAAATTTTTTACTTCTTTCATTCCTTATAGCGCGGATTTATCGATTTTAGAGTTTGAGCGTTGTCTTTCTATTCTCTCACAGATGGTGAGGACACGAGCTTCAGTTACTGATGATGCTCCCCCTAGGGCCGGTGTTGCTAGAGGTCGGGGCAGAGGCAGAGGCGGAGCACGCGCCGCAACGAGGGTCGTGCTAGTGCCAGTGTAGAGGAGCCACTAGTAGCTCCGGTTGGGGCGCAAGCATCCAAGGGGCCTATTGCTACCCTTGGACTTCAGGAGACATTGACACACTTTCTGAGCATGCTTAGGACTTTGGCTTAGGCGTGGCTGATTCCGGTTGCACTAGCTACTTCACAGGTTGGGGGAGGAGTTCAAAATCCCTACACATACTCCAAAGCAACGAGCTTATGTTGATCAGGCTCCAGGTGTTATACCGGTGTAGCCCGTGATTGTCGTTCAGCCTGAGGTCGGTCCAATTGCGTCTGTTCAGGAGTAAAAGGGGTTAGCGAGGTTCCAGAAGTATCATCCTCCTCATTTCAGCGGCGGGTCTTCTAAGGATTCAAAAGGTTTCTTAGGCCAGTGTCATCGCATTATGCGTGATATGGGTTTGTTGAAGTCGAGCAGAACCGACCTTACTACTTTTCAGCTGATGCGGCCGACATATATATAGTGGCAGACTTATGAGGCGAGTAGGCTAGCTGGCGCAACACCACTTACTTGGTCCCAATTCTCTGATCTTTTCTTGAGGGAATTTATTCCACAGACCTACAAAGATGAGTTGCATAGTGAGTTCGAGCAGTTGCACCAAGGGAGTATGACTGTGTTCAAGTATGCTATGAGGTTTATAGAGTTATTGTTCCATGTACCTGCTTTGGTTTTGAGAGAGAGAGAGAGAGAGAGAGAGAGAGAGAGAGAGAGAGAGAGAGAGAGAGAGATTCCGTACATTTATTGATGGACTCGTTTATAGCCTCATATTTGGGATGACACGGGAGTTGGAGACTGAGACTCCATTCCATCAGGTGCTGGAGATTTCTAGGAGGTTAGAACGTATCCGCCGATAGTAGAAAGGGGATAGGGAGGCTAAGAAGTCTCGTAGTTCTAAAGGATTAAGTAGTTCCCACTCTTTGATTTCTGCTCGTCATGGTAGAGGCTTTGTTATTCGTCCACTTCAGTCCGCACTTCAGGTTACTCGTAGTGCTCCAGCTAGCCAGGGACCCCATGGTACTCATATTGGACAACCATCTTTTAGTGAACCTTCTGCACGGGGTTCTTACAGTTGTTATTCTAGTCGTCTAGAGTAGACTCAGTACCAGCAGCCACGCCCACAGAGGGTTTGCTTTAAGTGTGGTGATACTAGTCATATTGTGAGAGATTGTCCCAGATTTCGGAGGGGTGAAGCTAAGCGGGGTGCTCAGCCGTGGTTTCCGCATTAGTTTCTACTCCACCTATACAACCAGTTAAGGGTGGAGGAAATGTGGGTAAAGGACGCCCTAGAGGGGAAGGTCAGGCCCGTTGTTATGCTTTTCCTAGTAGGACTGAGGTTGTTGCATCAGATGTTGTTATTATAGGTATTGTTTCGGTCTATCATAAAGATGCATCAGTTTTATTTCACTTATCCGTATGTGTCATCCTATTTTGCTTTATATTTGAATATGTCTCGTGATTCTATGAATACTCATGTTTATGTGTCTACACCCGTTGGGGATTATATTGTGGTGGACCGTGTCTATCATTCTTGTTTGGTCACTATTGGGGGCTATGAGACTAGGGTTGACCTTCTGTTACTTATTATGGTGAATTTTGATGTAATTTTGGGCATTGATTGGTTGTCACCATATCCTCTATTCTTGATTGTCATGCTAAGACCTTTACATTGGCCATGCCGGAGTTGTATAGGTTAGAGTGGAGAGTGTGGTGTCTTTTTTGAAGGCACAATGGATGGTTAAGAAGGGGTGTTTGGCGTACTTAGCTTTTTTTAGAGAGTGTGTGTTGATGCATCCACAGTTGATTTAGTCCCCCTGGTGAGGAAGTTTTAGATGTTTTCCCTGCAGACCTACCAGTCATGCCATCCGATAGGGATATTAATTTTGGTATTAACTTGTTGCCGGGCACTCAACCCATATCTATTCCACCATACTGCATGTCTCCAGTTGAGTTGAAAGAATTAAAGAAAAAGCTTCAGGAATTGCTAGATAAAGAGTTCATCAAACCGAGTGTTTCACTTTGGGGTGCACCGGTTCTATTTGTGAAGAAGAAGGACGGTTCAAACAAATTTCATACACTTGAGATCGGGGTACCATCAGTTGAAGATCAAGGCTTCGGATATTTTTAAGACGGCTTTCGGGACCCATTATGGGCACTATGAGTTCTAAGTAATGTCCTTTGGGCTGACTAATGCCCCATCAACTTTCATAAACTTGATGAACAACGTGTTTCAGCCTTATCTGAATTCCTTCGTCATTGTGTTTATTGATGATATATTGGTGTATTCTCGCATCCGGGAAGAGCATGAGCAGCAGTTGAGGATTGTACTCCAGATTTTGAGGGAGAAGAAGCTATATGCTAAGTTCTCTAAGTGTGAGTTTTGGTTAGACTCGAGCATTCTTGGGTCACATGGTGTCCAATGAGGGGATTAAGGTGGATCCGAAGAAGATTGAGGCACACCTCAGAGTTGGTCCAAACCTTCTACTGCTATTGAGATTTGGAGTTTTCTAGGTTTGGCTGGGTATTATCGCCGCTTCATGGAGGGTTTTTCATCTATTATAGCCCCATTTACTAAGTTGACACAGAAGGGTGCCTCACTCAGGTGGTCTAACGAGTGTGAGGAAAGCTTTCAGAAGCTCAAGACTGACTTGACTATAGCTCCAGTTCTAGTTTTTCCTTCAGCATCGGGTGCATATACAGTCTACTATAATGCTTCACGAGTTGGCACTAGGTGTGTATTAATGCAGGATGGTAGGGAGACCGCTTATGCCTCACGTCAGTTGAAGCCCCACGAGAAGAACTACCCAGTGCACGATTTGGAGTTAGCAGCCATTGTTCATGTGCTCAAGATTTAGAGGCACTATCTTTATGGCATGTCTTGTGAATTATACACATATCACCAGAGTCTTCAGCACCTATTCAAGGAAAAGGACTTGTACTTGAGGCAACGGAGGTGGTTAGAGCTACTAAAGGACTATGATATTATAATTCTTTATGATCTCAGAAAGGCCAATGTGGTGGCCGATGCTTTGAGTAGGAATACATAGAGCATGGGGAGTCTTGCTTTTATCTAGCTGGAGAGCGACTAGCTTTGGATGTTCAGGCTTTAGCCAACAGGTTCGTGGGGTTGGATATTTCAGAGCCTAGCAGGGTTCTTGCTTGTGTTGTATCACGTTGTTCCTTGTTTGAGCACATCAAGGCACGCCGGTATGATGATCTCAACTTGCCTGTGCTTAGGGACACGTTGTATCACAATGATTCTAAGGAGGTGACTATTGGTGGCGATGGGGTATTGAGGCTTCATGGCCAGATTTGTGTGCCTAATGTGGATGGGTTGCGGGAGCTGATTCTTGAGAAGGCCCATAGTTTGTGGTATTCCATTCATCCGGGTGCCACGAAGATGTACCATGATTTGAAGCAACACTACTGATGGAGAAGGATGAAGAAAGATATTGTTGAGTATGTGGCACAACGTTTGAATTGTCAGCAGGTTAAGTATAAGCATTAGAGACCAGGTGGTTTGCTCTAGAGGGTAGATATACCAGAGTAGAAGTGAGAGCGTATCACGAGGGATTTTATAGTTGGGTTGCCACGAACCTTGAGGAGATTTGATGTAGTGTGGGTTATCGTGGATAGATTGACCAAGTCTTCATATTTCGTTCTAGTCATTACTACCCACAACTCTAAGCAACTGGCTCGGATTTATCTTAGAGATATTATTCGTCAGCGTGGTGTGTCTGTGTCTATTATCTCGGATCGAGGCACTCAGTTTACATTGCATTTTTGGAGAGCCGTGGAGCATGAGTTGGGCACACAGGTCGAGTTGTGTACGACATTTCATCCGCAGACGGACAGGCAGTTCGAGTGTACTATTTAGATATTGAAGGACATATTGCGAGCCTGTGTCATTGTTTTCGGGGGTTAGTGGGATCCGTTTCTACTGCTAGAAGAGTTCACTTACAAAAAACATCTACCAGTCGAGCATCCAGATGACTCCATATGAGGCCTTATATAGGAGGTGATGTCGTTCTCCTATTGGTTAGTTCGAGCCTGGAGAGGCAAGATTGTTGGGCAGTGATTTAGTTTACGATGCTTTGGAAAAGGAAAAATTGATTTAGGAGCTGCTTTGTACAACACAATCCAGACAGAAGAATTATGTTGATAGAAAGGCTCTTGATGTGACATTCATGGTAGGAGAGAGGGTTCTAGTTAGAGTTTCACCCATGAAGGGTGTGATCACGTTCGGGAAGAAGGGAAAGTTAAGCCCTCGATATATTGGTCCTTTTGAGGTTCTAGAGAGAGTTGGTGAAGTGGCCTATAGACTTGCTTTGCTACCCAGCTTATTGGGAGTTCATCCGTTGTTCCATGTTTCTATGCTCCAGAAGTACTATGAGGATCCGTTATATGTGTTTAGATTTCAGCTTGGTGCAGTTGGACATGGATTTGACTAATGTTGCGGACTCATTAGCCATTTTGGACAGGTAGGACCGAAAGTTGAGGTAGAAGAACATTGCATCGGTGAAGGTTCAATGGAGGGGTCAACCGGTCGAGGAACCAACTTGGGAGACTGATCATGATATGTGGAGCCGATATCCTCATCTTTTTGGCATTTCAGGTATGTCTCTATACTCGTTTGAGGATGAACGTTTGTTTAAGAAGGGGAGAATGTAACGATCCGGCCGATCACTTTGCGTATTTGAGCCTTGTTTCCCCTTTTGAAGCTTCCTGTATGTGTATTTGTTGTTATTTGACTTGCAGGTATGGTTGGTTTTGTTTCGGAAAGTTTTTTGGATCGGGAAGTTTGGAAGCTTAAGTTATGAGAGTTGACCAAGGTTTGACTTTTATGATAACAACCCTGGAATGGTATTTTGATAGTTCCAATAGGTTTGTATGGCGATTTTGGACTTAGGCGTATGCTCGGAATTGAATTCGGAGGTTCCTAGAATGTATTGGCTCTTGTTGCTGAAAGTTGGCAATTTAATAGTTTAGAAATTTTATAAGTTTGACCATAGGTTGAATGTGTGACTAACGGATTCAGATTTTGGCTTCGGGACTTAGAATTAGTCCTTTTTGTCATTTGGAACTTGTGTGCAAAGTTTGATCTCATTCCCAATTAGTTTGATAGGAATCAGACGCTTGGTCATGATTTTAGAAGTTCTTTAGTTTCATTGTGATTTTGATGCGTTTTGGTGTTCGATTCATGGTTTCGGACATTATTTTGACTTTCTGAGCTTGCAAGAGAGTTTATATGAGATTTATATACTTGTGTGATGTTTGGTGTGGAGCCCCGGAGGTTCGGGTGAGTTTCAGATGCATTTCGGACCATTTTGAGTTGAGTTCCAGCTTTGCTGGTGTGCAGGTCTCGCAGATGCGAGAATTAGTTCGCATTTACGATCCTCGCATTTGCAAGGGGTCCTGGTCGTAATTGCGAAGTAGTGTACGGGTGGCGGGTTTCGCATTTGAGAAGCCAGCCTCACAATTGCGAAGGGGGGACCTGGGCAGGGGCAGATTGCTTTTGCGATCATTTGGCCGCGTTTGTGATGTTAGCTAACTTCGCATTTGCGAAGTGTATGGTCACATTTGCTACATTTCCTAGGACAGACAAGTTTAGCTTTTGTGATCCCTGGGTCGCATTTGTGGAGGTCTCACTTGCGAACTTCTGATCGCAAATGCGACATTTGCAGCTCGTTTATAGCTGGTTATTTCGGGACTTAGTCTCACTTTATCATATTTTTGAGTTCTAAACGTGGTGGGAGGTAATATTTGGAGGGTATTTTTGCATATAGCTATTGGATAAGTAATTTTTATTTAATTTTATATTATAACTTGGTTCCTTATGGATATCAACATCAAAATCAAGGAATTTGAAAAAATAAATTGGTGGATTTTTTATTATATTTTAAAAAGTAGAAATTTGTGATTTGAAAGTCGATTTGAACTTGGTTTTGAAAACTAATAATATATCTAGAATCTTGGGGTTATGGGTAGTCGAGATCTGCCCCTCTACTCGTATTTTCATCGGGCTAGCCCAGGGGTGACTTTTGTTGAATTTTCGAGAATTGGGTAAAAATTGTGCGTTTGTTGTTTGAAATTGATTCCCTTCGCATTTTTTGGTATATTGAGTTATTTTTTGCTGGATTTGAGCCGTGTGGAGGTGAATTTTGAAGAAAAAAATAATTTTGGAGTATTAAATTGGCTTGTTTGAGGTAATATCTTGCCTAACCTTGTGTGGGACAATACCCCTTAGAATTTAGTCTAAATTGCATATTTGTGGTATGTGAAAAATAACGTGTATACGAGGCGACGAGTGTGTACATAGACTTACGTGTTGGTTATGACCGGATTAGACCGTAGGCTATTAATATGCCTTAATTTGATAATATACTTTATATGAAAATGCTTAAAGCACTTTGGGAATAAACGATCACGATTCCCAAAGTCATGCTTTATTTGTTGAATACTTCTCCGCACTTTTATGGTATTGTCATGTCCTTGTGTACTTTGTTGTTAAGCTGTGATCTTATATCTTGATGAAACTTTGGGTATTGTTGCTTTGTGATATTGTGGCACATGTGGACATGTTGTGCAAGTTGATTGTCGTTGTGTGGAGTAAAAGAGTGGCATATTACTGTTGATGTTGTGTTATGCACATGCGGCGACACAAGAAAGGCCTTTCATTGTGATGTGCATGCGGCGACATAAGGGTGACGATATGCGCATGCAGCGACATAAGGAGACATTTCATTGTTATCTTCATGCAACAACATAAGGGTGGCATTGTTGATGATGTTATGTGATATTTCGGGGTGTTCTTCTTGATGTTGTTCCTGTGTTGAAACGAGGTTGATATTTTGATCGCATACTTGTTAATTAAAAGTTTATGTCTTGTGTTTTTATGAGTTGATAGTTGAATTTGACATGCTATTACGTGTCCCACTCCTATTTGATATTTTTTTGACAAAATATGGGTTATTCTACATTGAGTTGTTGTTACACGCTTTACGATGTCGATATTTGTCTTTGTTACATATTCTGTTGTCAGTTTTTTGGATATCTGACACAAGTAATTTGACTAGTGAGTATCACATAACTTGAACCTCGTCACTACTTCACCAAGTTTAGTCTTGATACTTACTAGGTAGAGACTTTGGTGTACTTATACTACACTTCTGCACATTCTTTGTGCAGATTCAGGTACTTCTGATGAGCGGATTGCTAGAGGAGCATGTTTGAGCTTATTGGAGACTTCAAGGTATCCATGTTGTTCCGTTCACAGGCGTCGGAGTCAACCTCTTTACTTTATTTCTACTGTTCATGTATTCCAAATAGTATTGCACTCTTCGAGACTTGATATGTATTCCATGTAGAGCTTATGACTCAGTACTACCGGATTTTGGAAAGTTGATTATTATATCTACGTTTGGCTGTATTATCGCATCTCGTAGTTTTTTTAAATTTGAATTTGTTATATTTTGATTGATATCGTTGTGCGATAGGCTTATCTAGTCTTAGAGGCCCGATGCTATCACGACCCCTATGCTGGATTTGGGTCGTGACAATTACACTGGGTTTTTTTCCAATGTTATTGTTGTTGCTGTTGTAATAAAAGCTATATGTTGCGTGAAATTTCAAAAGCGTTTAGGAATAATAGGATTCCCACAAATACATGTATATCCGAGAGAGTGAATATACCTCTATACTACGTCACGTTTTAGAAATGTTTAGGGGGTAATTGTAGGGATCCTATTACCCCTAAACTTTTTTAAATGTAACGTAGTATAGAGGTGTATTCACTCTCTCAGATACTTTGTATATATATATAAGGATCTTATTACCCCCTATACTTTTTTATAATGTCACATAGTCGAGCGTGTGTATCTCTTTGGATATATATATGTGTGTGTGACATTGTGACATTATAAAAAAAGTTTTGGAGGTAATAGGAACCCTATAAAGTACATGTATATCCAAAGAGAGTGAATACACACTCTATGCTACGTGACATTTCAGAAACGTTTACGGTGTAATAAGATCCTTGCAAAGTACACGAAAATTTGAGACAAATTCAGGAGTACCTGTGTCTTTTACCTTTGAAGAAGAAAAAGAAACACGTAAGTCTTTTCCTAACAAACAAACATACCTAATATTATCCCATACCGTGGAATTCGGGGAGGGTAGTGTGTACATAGACCTTATCCCTACCTTGTGAAGGTAGAGAGAATGTTTGTAATAGATCCTCGGCTCAGGAAAAAATAAGCACCACATTAATTAAAAGGTAGACAATGAGGGACAACACCAAAAAGCTATGTAAAAGAAGCATAAAAATAACACGATAATAAGATGATCAAAATGAAAGAAAATGACAAGTAGTCATAGAAATCTACTACCAACATAATGCGAGAGTGTGTACTAATCCTACTGGTAAAAACAATCTACCACCTACCCTACTACCCTAATTCTCGACCTCTACACCTTCCTATCAAAGGTCATGTCCTCGATCAACTGAAGTCGCATCATGTCTTGACTAATCACCTCTTCCCACTTCTTCTTCGGCCTACTTCTACCTCTCTCGTAGGCCCTCCAATGTCAACCTCTCACACCTCATCACCAGGGCATATGTGCTCCTCCTCCTCATCATATGTCCAAACCACCTTGTCGCGAATAACCTCATTCCTAATCCTATCTAACCTGGTGTGCCTGTACATCCATCTCAACATCATTATTTCTGCTACCTTCATCTTCTAGACATGGGCGTTTTGACAGGCGAACACTCAGCACCGTATAACATAGTCGGTTTGACCACCACTCTGTAGAACTTACCTTTAAATTTTGGTGGTACTTTCTTGTCATGCAAAATACCGGAAGCGAGTCTCCATTTCTTCCATCCTTCCCCAATATGACGTGTGACATCTTCATCAATCTCCCCATCCCCCTGAATAATAGACCCAAGGTACTTAAAACTTCCTCTCCTAAGGATGACTTGCGAGTACAGTCTCACCTCCTCTTCCCCTCCCTGAGTCTCACCACTGAACTTGCACTCCAAGTATTATGTCTTGGTCCTACTCAACTTGAAACCTTTAAACTCAGGGTCTTCCTACACACCTCTAACCTCGCGTTCATACCGCCTCGCGTCTTGTCAATCAATACAATATCATCTGCAAATAACATGGACCACGGCACATCCCCTTGGATGTGGCGCGTCAAAATGTACATCGTCAGGGCAAACAAAAAAGGGCTGAGTGCCGACCTCTGGTTCAATCCCATCATGACCGAAAAATGGTCGGAGTCCCCTCCCACCGTCCTCACTCGAGTCTTTGCTCCATCATACATGTCTTTAATCACCCTAATGTAGGCAAGAGATACACCTCTAGCCTCCAAACACCTCCACAAAACCTCCCTCGGGACTTCATCATACGCCTTTTCTAAGTCCATGAATACTATATGCAAGTCCCTCTTCCTCTCCATATATTGCTCCATCAAACTCCTAACAAGGTGAATGGCCTCTGTAGTCGAGCGTCCTGGCATAACCCCATTGATTCTCAGAAATAGACACACTCCTCCTCACCCTTAGCTCCACCACATTCTCTCAAACTTTCATAGTATGGCTAAGCAGCTTGAAACCCCGATAGTTATTGCAATTTTGGATATCACCCTTGTTCTTGTATAAAGGAACCATCGTGCTCCACCTTCACCCCTCGGGCAACTTCTTCGTTCAAAAAGTGACATTAAATAACCTAGTGATCCACTCCAAGCCCGCCTTGCCCGCACTCTTCCAAAACTCCACCGGGATTTCATCCGACCTGGTCGCTCTGCCCCTGCTTATCTTACGCATAACCTCCTCAACCTACTCAACTCTAATCTGCCTACAATACCCAAAGTTGCAACGACTCCCCGAGAGTTTCAAATCACCTATTACAATGTTCATGTCCCCTCCTCGTTCAAGAGACTACGGAAGTAGGTCTGCCGTCTCCGAAGGATAAGCCCCTCATTCAACAAAACTCTGCGTTTTTCGTCCTAGATGCACTTCACTTGGTCCAAGTCACGGGACTTCATTTCTCTTACCTTGGCTAACCTAAACAACCTTTTATTCCCACCTCAGCCTCGAGTTCTTCATACAAACGACTAAAAGTTGCAGTCTTGGCCACCTTAACTGCTAATTTTGGCTTCTTCTTAGCTAACTTATATTGCTCCTAATTCACCCATCAACTTAACCCCCAACTCTTGCGCTTTGGCTTCCGTCAAGGCTCCCCACTTGACCCTAGGTTGGCTTATTATTATTATTATTATTATTATTATTATTATTATTATTATTTTTTCGTTTTGGTGATTCTTCATAAAATATACCTTGTGTTATATTTGTGATTAACTGCATCTTCCAAATGTTTGCAATCACAAGAATTGTGTGCTCGATATTTCAGCATCCAATGATTATTGAGCATCTACTGCTACACGTCATAAACAGTTTGTTAGGCTTCCAAACTTGTCTCCTAATTTGAAGCTATTGCTGTTATAGTATGACTGCGAAACAAATACTAGTACTTTTCAGTATTTTTCACATGAGTTATGCATCCATAACTTATTCCTTGCATTTCCATTCGCATTTCATTTTGCAACTTGCAGCTAAAAGCCAAATGATCATAAGTAAGGAATTAAGGATATATAACCCTTTTTCTTTGTGTCTTTGAATTTTATTGAAAACTAATATATACTAGCTTCACATATAAATATATAGTTGAGGACTGTAACGACTGTTTTTGTTAGTTAGACTAGCCAAATTGCATGGAGAGGATAGCTGGCAAGAAGATTTTTAACATGCAATTTGTGAGACTAAAAAATAAAGTGTGTCACATACAATGATACATAAACTTTTTTGGTAAACAAACTTCTAGGGTTACGTACATTTTTGGAAGTTGTGATATTGTCTTGGAGATTGTACTTTTCTTTTACAGCTTCATGCTATTTCACTTTTATTTAACAGTTCTGCGGAAAGACCAACAAGCATAGAAAATCAGAAAACTTAAATAGTGTGGTGATTATTAAAAGAAAGATATATAGGAAATGGAGCTTCAGCAGCAAGTGAATCTTGAGATGCAACACAGTTATAATACCACCACCAACAACAACAATAGCGTAATTGCCAACTCTTTAACGCATGAATCCAGTAGTCATCAAGGACCATCTTTTGATCAATCAAATTGGGGAGATATAAGTTTTCCTCAGTTCCATCATCAATTAGAGGATCATCATTTTCAAGTTCCATTGCATACCGATATGTTTCCTTTACACACTTGTTCAATTTCCTTCACAAACACAAGTCAATTTCCTTTACATACAGCGGATGGTGCCTCAACTTCAACTGCAATCTATGATCCTTCTTTATTTCCTTTGAATCTTCCCCCAAATCCCCCTTTAATCAGAGAATTAGTCCATTCAACTTTTGGCTCTCTTTTTAATGTTATGGAGACAGAAGTGAGTGGTGATTTGTACCAAGATGCAGAGGAAGGAAAAAGTCCTTTCGAGAATGGAATTTTTGAGTTTTCTGCAGATACGAGTTGTATGACAAAAGATAGGAACACTAAAGAGATTAAACATTTTGCTACTGATAGGCAAAAGAGGGTGCATTTGAATGACAAGTACAAAGCTTTGAGAAGTTTGGTCCCTAACCCCACCAAGGTATTCATTCTTTCTTTCAGAATCATCATTTGGATTCTTGAATTTGGTGTTGAGCATTGAAATTGATCACTTGTTTATTTGTTTGTGAGTTTAAGTTTGATATGACGACTTGGCAGTTTCGATTTGTTGTTTGATTATAAATATAAATTGAAAATTAATACTTGTTACTTGATCCAGTTATTGTTGCTCGTTTTTCTGAAGTTAATAGAGCCAACCCACAGTGGTTGAATCCTGGATTCGTTTGGATATCTTTTTTTTTTTTTTTTTTTTTTTTTGTTTTGTTTATCATACTTTGGAATGTTGAAAATTGCTTCTTTGATTACCAACATCAGAGTTCCAATATTTGGTTAGATAAAGTAGAGATCAACTAGATTCATTTCATCTAGTTTGACATTTTCAAAACTTTTATTAATAAAAGAATGATAGAGCATCAATTGTGGGGGATACTATTATGTACATCAATGAGCTGAAGAGGACAGTAAATGAGCTCAAAATTCTGGTGGACAAGAAAATGTGCTGCAGAGACAGAATCAAGAGCGGTCCCATGAATAGTGCTGATGTGAAGATTAGGAATGAAGTTGATCAATCTTCATTATGGCTTCAGAGGAAGTCCAACAATACTGAAGTTGATGTCCGGATCGTGGACGATGAAGTTACTGTCAAACTTGTCCAGCAGAAAAGAACCAATTGTCTTCTCTTTGTATCTAAGGTCCTAGATGACCTTCAACTGGATCTTCACCATGTTGCTGGCGGACTTATTGGCGATTATTACAGCTTTTTGTTTAACTCCAAGGTTTTCATTTGACCTCGATTTTTTGCATTTCAATATTATGGTATTATATCTATGTAATTGTATCAAATATTGCAGATTTGTGAAGGATCTGCAGTGTATGCAATTGCTATAGCAAACAAGCTCATTGAGATTGTGGATACTGAAATTTCACCATGTAATACCACTTCTACTCCTTTACAAGGTAATTTTCTTTCTGCCCTCGCTAAATTTTGATTTACCAGTATCAAAGTACACCTAAAAATCAAAAGCCAATCATATGTCTGCATGGAAATAGGACTACTTTGAGTATGTTTTTGCAGTCTCAAGAAGTTATTCTAGTGGACCAAGAAAATCTTATATTAAAGCATCACCAAGAGAATTCAAAAGAACAAGTTAAGATTTCAGAGCTTTGAGTTTCTATATTGAGTTTAAGTCCTATATTCTGACGGTGTAAAAGTTTTTACTCAATTAACAATAGGTTATATCTTTATAATAAACATTAATCCGTAACCTGATAAATGGTAAATAACTTGCTATAAATACATTGATCGTAAAATATTCTTTTGCGGAGCTTTTCCATTACCATGATTCACTTCAAAACTACTAGAAGTGAATCTTGGTAACGGTAAAGCAGAACAAAAATGACATTATATTTCATATTACTTTCATCGACCACTTGGATTTGTATACCATCTTGCCAAAGTTAATTAAAAGAAAGAAGAAAGAAAGATTATATTACTTTCATCTCTGAATCTCTTTAAGATTCATGCATAATGCATGGTTTAGCTTGGTTTTCACATGTTTTGGTTTATCATTTTCTATGTAATAAATTTTGGGCTTGTTTATGATTTTGCAGATCGTCAGAGGCTTCTATGCAAATGAAACCCAAGGTTACATGAATTGTACTGAGTTTCCTCTGTGTCAGTACAGGTGATGAGTTCTTTAGGTCTCGAGTTCGAGCCCCTGGGCATGGAGTCGCCTTTTTTAGGGAGCGCTTTACCCCCAATGTGGGACTTCCCGGCGCGAATCCGGATTAGTCGGGCCCCAATGTGGGTACCGGATACCGGGTGAGAAATCAAAAAAGAAGTTCTACAGAAGGAATGGTTCTCTTGAATTGAATAGACAAAATGAAATGGCTGAATGAGTTTAATATAAAATGTATCTGATAAAAAGTGTTCTATAGAAAAGAATGATTTCCATAGCAACATATCTAACTTTAGTTTTTGCTATGAGGAGTTTGTTGGTTAGTATAAATTCTAATACAAAATACAGACTCCTCCTCTCATACATATTGAGCACAAAATTAACTCTATCCCATATAGTCTGTCTTATTTTTGGAAAATTACATAAACACAAAAAAACTACTCTCCCCATCCAACTCATAGTATATAGCCGTATATTATATTATGAATTAAGTTATATATAGTAACAACATGAAGATTTTTTACAGTGTCAATGTAAATTAACTAGTGATAGTAGGTTAGCTATTATTTTTTCCATGTTACTAATTAATGCTTATCATAAAAAGTACATAATTCAGTTCCAGTTAGAAGAAAAAAAAACGCAGTATGTAATGGAAAAAATAGTAAAAATAGAAAGAAAAGATTAAAATGGAATCCTTAGGTACCTGTATGAAGAAAATGAACTGATACAAATGACAATCATGATATTATACATGAAAAGTTTTATTAAGAAAGGTTAAATGAAAAGAGTCTGAAGCGCCAATATGATCCATTGAAGAAATCTAAAATTGATCATTGCAAAACAAGTAATGAAACAGTCTGTCTACTTCCAAATAAGATGGTACAACGTTAACTCTTGTGTATATTGCACAGCAAATTCTATTATAGGTAAGGCATCAAAGCTTGTACCTTTGGTAGAAATATGGCATTGATCATGCAAAGTAGTTATGCTTTGTATACTGAAAAAGGAATGGATAAATGCTTAGGTGAAAGGCAAAGCGAATGCATTGTTAGTTAGGCTGCTCAGCTTGCTTGAAGGGAATATTACTGGCTATTGGGCCCCTAAACCAGACTGTCATTTGAATGCAACACAATTTGTTACTCTCAAGACAATGAAGTTACTGTCAAACTTGTCTAGCAGAAGAGAATCAATTGACTTCTCTGTGAATCTCAGGTCTTTGATCAGCTTCAATTTGATCTTCACCATGTTGCCGATAGTGGCATTATTTTGTTCAACTCCAAGGTCGTTGGAGCTACCTGTATTGGTCAAAATCTGACCACGTGTCGATCCAACTGGGATCCCGCCTAAGTGGCAGGATAGTGAAAAACATCACGACTTGCTCCAATCCAAGTGCCTACAGTGCACATTATAAGTCAGAAAACAATACTCGAGTAACGACGAAAACAGTCGTAGTATAGAGGCACATCGATCAAAGAATATAACAATGACTCCAAGACTATATAGGAGGAATCCTCCAAGTAAAGGGGGGATTTTTTTTCTCTCTTTCCTCTCTTCCGGAGCTTTCTTGGAAGAAAGGATGCAACTCGATCATCTTCAATATATCATGTAAATTGATCTTCCTCACTGTATCACGAAGGAAAAAAAACAATTTGACATCAATTAGATTGATCTCCCCTTATTTTATCTTGTTCATCACTTTATGATTCATTTTTAGATCTAGAGCTTATTACGTTTGACTAAGATTTACCTCTCCATCTTTATTAAATAATTTAATCAAAAAGGTTTCGACATCTTTTGGTCAAACAATTTGGCGCCGTCTGTGGGGATTTCTTAGTTAAAATTCCTAGTCTCCTTCAGATCGAAACCCGGAAACGTAATTATCCACCGAAGAGAGTGGTAAGTAAACTTCATGTGCTAATCCCAAGCATGATGCTGCATAGAGGTAGAAGTTACAACCAATATCCACGCAAAGCTTGCAAGAAAAGACGACGTCAATTGCGCAAACCACGCAAGAGAATGGGCACATCTTATGGGATGACCCACGAACGAGCTAAGGCAAACCCACACAGAGCCAGGGCATGTTTAAAAGAAAAAAAGAGGAAGAAAAGAAGGCCGAACGCGGCTGCCGAATCCACAAACCACCATCCTATCAACCACTTAAACGTCAGGCAGAGCGAACAACGCTATAAGGCTACCCTCGTTCATCGACTCATCGGATCGAGGTAAGAAAAATATCATCTTGGTTTACCTTCTGTTGCTCGCTTAAACAGAAATACAAGCGCCGCATGGGCAAGCGAGCAGAGAAGCATTCCAACTAGAGTGGAAGAACTATTACAAAACAACTTGAATATCGCCCATCTCAGACATGTCAACCTCTGGAAAATGACGTCCCCTAAAGTCGTACTCCTTCCCCTCGCCCAGATGCCCCGATTGGGCTCTCGGGGAGTTTTCGAACGAGGCAACCAGGGGGGCATCACCAAAGTTCAAAGGACAGTCCGTCGCCCCCGTCCATCGACGAGCTCTCAAGGCCGAACTACGACGGGTTAAACAGGGAGATCCCAATACATGCATAAAGCAAACATTGTCAGAATAACAACATTCAATACTTTCCGGCATCACACTCTCCAATACACACAAATTAAGCAACTGGGACTCACCCAGGAAACACACAAGTTGAGCAAAAAACTGGGACTCCCAGAGGACACCCAAAACTCTCCAAAAAACTGGGACTCACTACGTGTTAACATTTCGACGAAAGCTCGAAATAACACCCTTAAGGCCAAGGGACATCACCAAAAAGAAGAGTTCGACCTCGATCGAATAAACGACGGGTTAGCATTTCGCCGAAAGCTCAAAATAACACCCTTAAGGCCAAGAGCCTTTGCCAAAAAAAAGAGTTCGACCTCGATGGAACAACGACGGGTTAATATTTCGACGAAAGCTCGAAATAACACCCTTGAGGCCAAGAGCCTTCGCCAAAAAGAAGAGTTCGACCTCGATCGAACAACGACGGGTTAATATTTCGACGAAAGTTCGGAATAACACCCTTAAGGCCAAGGGTCTTCGCCAAAAAAAAGAGTTCTACCTCGATCGAACAACGACGGGTTAATATTTCGACGAAAGCTCGAAATAACACCCTTGAGGCCAAGGGCCTTCGCCAAAAAGAAGAGTTCGACCTCGATCGAACAACGACGGGTTAATATTTTGACGAAAGTTCAAAATAACACCCTTAAGGCCAAGAGCCTTTGCCAAAAAAAAGAGTTTGACCTCGATGGAACAACAACGGGTTAATATTTCGACGAAAGCTCGAAATAACACCCTTGAGGCAAATATTCGAAAGGTTAATATTCGAAGGGTTTGGCCGCAGATATGGCCTTGGTTGAGCAGGTGCAAGGCTGTCCTTGAAGGGGTGATGTCCGCAGATACGAAAGGTTTCCGCAAAAGCGAATGCGATTCTGCAATGGGAGTCCATAGAAGCGAAAATGCAGGTGCGCTTGGAGGGCCGCCGAAGCGAAGGTCGGGATTTTAGTGAGGATAGCAGATGCAGGCGTTTTACTGCAGAACCGGCACTACATATGCGGTTAAGTGTCCACAAATATGGAATACTGGACATGATATTATTCAAAGGGTTTGGCTATTTTCTCATTTTTGGAGTTGTGGGGAGCTCGGATAGGGGCGATTATTGGAGGGCTTTAATCATAATTGAAGGTGTAAGTAATCCTTACTTAATTTGGTGCTAGATATTGATTACCCATACATTATTATACCTAATTTATGTGAATTAAAGGTGGAATTGGGGGGGGGGGGGTGAGTTTGGACTATGATTTTAGAGAATGAAGATTAGTGATTTGATGGTCGATTTGAGGTTTGAATTGGATGAAACACATATATTTAGACTCGTATCGAAATGGGCATTCAGAATTTGTGTGTTTGGTCGGGTTCCAGGATGCGGGCCCTATGTTGACTTTGCATAATTAATTCAATATCTTAGCTTTATTGTTTATCCAATTACCAAAAATTCAATAAAAATCAATCCCAAACCCACATGACCAAAATTCGAGTCAAGGGGTAGATTTCGATTACCCATAACCCTTCGAATCCAAATATGAGATTAGATTTAAAAACCGAGTCCAAAATCTCCAATTTGTATTTTCTAGAATTATAGACAAACTCCCTAAATGTTTACTTAAAATTCTATGTTTTGGGTGTTAATAATCCACGCAGATTTTTGATATATTAATGATAATATAACTGTATAGAAATCACTTACCCCAAAGCCTTATATAATAATCCTCTTCAAATATCGCCTCTCTCCAAGTCTAGGGTTCAAAATATGAGATAATGGGTCCAAGTACCGAAATTCTTTCTTAATAACTAGCTGCAAATGTCACATTTGCGACAAGGGGTTCACAAATACGAGCCTCGCAAATGCGAGATATGGATCGCAAAAGCAGACTGGTTCCTCTAACATCATTCCTTGCAAATATGACTAAGAGAGTCGCAAATGCGACCAAGTGTCGCAAGCACGATTCTCTCTTTGTAAATGCGGATGTCGTAATTGCAGCACCAGTTTCGCAACTATGAAGCTAGCCTTCTCAGCCAACCCTTACAAAAGCGACCAAAATCTGCAATTGCGGTTCTTCACAATTGCGAGCAGACCTTCACAAATTCGAGGTCTGCAGCACCATAAAATCTTAACTTCCTAAATTCAATCCAAAACTCATTAGAAACTCGTCAGAGCCCCTGGGGCCTCACACCAAATATCCACACAAGTATATAAACCTCGTAGGAACTCGCTCGTAAGTTTAAACCATCAAAGTAACATCCATAACCAAGAATCAAATACAAAACACATCATGTAAACCTTCAAGTTCAAGAACTTTAAGTATTCAGAACCAAGCGACCGGTTCACAAAACAGTTCCGATTGAAAGCAAACTTTGCACACAAGTTCTAAATGACAAATCAAACTCATAGTCAAACTTATGAACTTTCTAAACCTCCAAATTGCCAACTTTCGGCAAATAGAAACAAACTATCCTAAAAATCTCAAAATCTAAATCTGGACATACATCTAAGTCCAAAATACCATACGGACCTATTGGACGATTAAAATACAAATCCGGTACCATTTATACAAAAGTCAAACCTTGGTCAACTCTTGCAACTTAAGCTTCCAACAATGAAACTAAATCTTCCAATTCACTCCAAAACTTTCCCGGAACCAAACTAACTGCCCCCACAAGTCATAAAACAACAAATAAGCATACAAAAACCATCAAAAATCGGAGTTCAAATACACATAACGACCAGCAGAGTAGTTACACAATCATAGATAGTTAAAACTCTAGGATATTATCTTTGATTTCAAAAGAGGTACCATTGACAAAACATTCCTTTTACGCTCAAAACCCAGCAACAATTACTGGAGTCAAATATTTATAAGTTCAAACCCCAGCAACGACATTGGAGTTTGCTCAAACCTTTATAGATTCAAACCAGTAACGATTACTAGGGTTCAATATTTTATTGGCTTAAACCCCAGTAACAATTATTGAGGTTTGAATCCTTTAACATTGTTTCACAGACCTTGCTTTGAACTCCAGGAATCATTCCTGGATTTTGCACTAGCAGAGGCTAAAAAGTCAAGAATTGTTCTTGGGGCTTCAAACTCCAGTATCAATTGCTGGAGTTGTGTTTTATATTTTACTTGGGCAAAAATATCAATTTAATCGAACCAGTGGCTACTTCAATGCATTTGAAAAGGCTGCCAAACTCTAATAGCAGGTCCAAAAAGCGGCTACGCCAACCAGTTTTACGCCAAAATGCCACTTGCGAGGCAAGTTAAGCCCCAGAGAAGGAAAAAAAAGAGCTAAGTCAAGCCCGATTATTGAACGAAAAAGAAAAAGAAAAAGAAAAAGAAATAGTTAGCTTGTATATTTTTGCAATAAAAATATTCGTGTAAAAATTGAAACGTGATGAGGATGACATGAACAGAAGAAATGACCTTACAAAAGTCTCATGTATTTTATTTATTGATATCATATGTTATTTTTATTAATTTTGTATGAAAAAGGTTATATAACTAAAATAAAATTTGTAATGAACCGCAAATGCGACATTAACTTTTGACGTTGCCATATTGCATACGCGCTAATTATAGCCCGTAAAATCACATTCTTTTTGGTTGAGAAAAAACATATTTAAAAGAGGGGGTTTGTCGTACCATAAGTCAATATTATTATTGTTTGAAGTAAATTACAAATTTTCTATTATGTAATTGAATGGGCACATGAAGAATATATTACATGTAACTTTTGCTTGAAGTGAAGTCTATGAAATTAGATCTCAAAGTAGTATCTTCCAAGTAATCATTCTCGTTGCAGATACTTCAAGCATCTCTTGAAAAATCAGTGTATACAAGCATCTCAATTCTACCTTGATACAGGCAACAAATACCGAGTAAATACTTGTTTGCACTCTATATTTTACATTAATCCAATAAATGTAATTTTAGCAGTTAAAAATTAAAGTAAAAATACATATGACAACTTTATCATGGTTAAATGTTAATTATGTATATGAAAGACACTGATCCCTTTACCATTTGGCATGACATTTATTGGGCCAGCTAATATAGTTTCATATAGTGTATAGGAATGTAAAAATCTTTCTACTAATAGTTAGCTGCAGATAACTGCTTACCTAAAACTGACAAGAATATGGTTGTTTTCTCATTGCAATTGTAGCTCGTTTAAATTAATTTTATGTAATCACATTATTGTCGTGGCTTGCATTATGTCGTATAAATTATATATATATAT
>NW_017670250.1:1555397-1569026 GCF_001879085.1 Nicotiana attenuata | reverse complement strand
TATATATATATATACTGAATACAAAATGTATACTAACTTTTTTGTATGCTTAGTGTAATTCGATCACTCCAACTAGGGGTAAATTTCACGAATGATCATATAATTATGACTTTTTTTTACCAAAGTCATATAACTTTGTTTTCTCACACAAAAAAATCGTAAATTTTCACTAACTCACACAAAAATCATAGTGACTGAAAAGCACAAAGAGTTAGAGAATGTTGAAATCCTGAGGGTATGAGGATAGAAGGTTTAGCGTGAAATGAAAAATGGATGAAGAAGGGGGTATTTATAAGAGTTCAACGACGTTTCGCATCTAGGGACAACGGCCGGCGACTGACATGCTTTTAACCATTATGACATGACTGGCGAGACGTTTCGGGTGTTTTGTCGTTTCTGTCATGACGTATCGAAGTAGGAATCGGGATCTCATGTCGTTTCTCGTCATTTACTCTCTGCGAAACGAGAGGACTATCTGTATACGGGTAAAACGGGGCTCATGGTACACCCTGGTCCCCGACAAGAGAAGCCGAGCTTGGGGCAAAGGTCTCATCGAGTCAGAATCCAGGGGAATGACGCCCACCCTCGAGAATATCGGGGTCATGGTTCGGGATCAGACCTAGCCTTAATTTTCTTACTTGTTATAGAGTTGTACCTAGAGTAGGACTCCCCTACTATATAAAGGGCGTATGATAATTCATAACACACATTGTGACACGCACTCCAAAGTAATATATTATTATTTTTCCCAGTTATTAGCTATGTTTCTTGTTCATCACTGCTGGCCATTGCAAGCCGGATTAACGGTGAATATTCACTATGACTGGAACTGTCCTCCTCGTGTGGTTTGAATTCATTTTATCTTTATTTATTCAATCTAACTCAATTTATCGCTTTGTATCAAATTAATCCGTGTATCCTTAATACCACCTACAAATGTAATCCGATTTTGAGGGTAAACAATGCCATATGCCATCGCATATCCTCTTATCCCCAAAGGATCATCTTGTACTCAATTCCTTAAAGTCAATTCTTTTATTGTATAAGGTATTAACGCGTTCATGTGATTATATTCTCATATCATAACGTGAGGATATATAACAAATGTATCATAAAGGGAAGTTTCGTGGGATTCAATAAATACGCAACTAAGTTGGATACTTTTCTACGTATGTAATTCCCAACAAAACGGTAAAGAAGAAAGAATTATCTTATGAATGCAAATATCTCTTTCATTTAGTTATTATGTAAAATCTTTACATCCGAAAAAAGAAACAGCTGATATATCACTGCACGCTCTTTTAGGATTTGATAGGTTTCCACTTCTTCAAGAAAACATACTCAACGTAACAAATAAGTAGATCTTTTGGCTTTGAAAGAAACAGACCTCCCTTTGCCATTTCTCCTTATAAAAGAGCAAGAGTCACATCTACACTCACATTAACTTAGCAAAACCGAAAATGGCATCTTCAGAAACTTCAAAACCTTCATTTCCCATTAAAACAGTAGTAGTTTTAGTTCAAGAAAACCGCTCATTTGATCACATGTTAGGTTGGATGAATACCCTAAACCCAGAAATCACTGGCCCAACAACAGGAAAAGAATCCAACCCAATATCCACCTCGAACACAAATTCCAGTCTCGTTTTCTTCGGAAACAATTCCCTTTACATCGACCAAGATCCAGGCCATTCAATCCAAGACATTTATGAACAAATTTTTGGGGTCCCATGGAGTCAAGACTTGGCTAACAAGAAACTTGAACCCGCCATGAAAGGGTTTGCTCAAAATGCAGAGAGAAATCAAAAGGGCATGGCGGAAACCGTTATGAACGGGTTTAAACCTGATGCCGTGCCTGTTTACAAAGAGCTTGTGACGGAGTTCGCCGTTTGTGATCGGTGGTTCGCGTCAGTTCCGGCATCAACGCAACCCAACAGGTAGGTAGAGACGAATTCAGAATTCAAATTTAGGGGTTTAACTTATACACGCTAATGTTGTAAAAAATATTTACTACTCTCTTCGATCCACGGTAAGTGACCATTTTATATTTGGCACACCCATTAAGGAAATACAAACTCCTAAAGAAAAAAAATGTATTCACTAAATTAACCTTAATTAATTGTTACCTTGACACACTGAAATATGGAAATAAGAGCAAATTTTGGAAAAATAAAATTAATTTCTTCTTGATTATCTAAATGAACACTTATTTTGGACAAAAATAAAAAAATATAATGATCACTTATTGTGAATCAGAGGGAGTATTATTAACCTTATTTCACATTTTATGGATGGTTTCATGTTAGGTGATGACGTGTGAAAAATCTTTTATATTTAATGGTTTTTAGGTTCTGAATTCTTTGAAGATATGAATTCGTAACTAAATATTCGTACTAATTTTCAAATATAAATCTCTGATTTATGATAAAAAAGATGGTTCAAATTAGAAGTCGCACCTAACACTCTCTATGTACGTACGTCCGCATTTTGGCGAATAGGTTGTTTGTGCATTCGGCGACGTCACATGGGCTTACGAGTAATGATACAAAGCTGTTGATTCATGGATTACCTCAGAAGACTATATTTGATTCAATGGATGAGGCTGGTTATTC
Organism: Nicotiana attenuata; assembly: GCF_001879085.1. NCBI lineage: Eukaryota > Viridiplantae > Streptophyta > Magnoliopsida > Solanales > Solanaceae > Nicotiana > Nicotiana attenuata. The sequence continues at coordinate 1,566,415 of NW_017670250.1, read as the reverse complement.
TTTTGGTATTTACTATCAATACCCTCCGTCCACACTTTTTTACAGGTAAGAAATTTGTTCTTTGTTACATTTTTTTTGACATAATATTGTCATTTTCTTGGCGTGTTTAAATGTCCCACAACTACGTACCAGCTGTTACTCAACCATCGTATCAACAACCACCAACGGATATGGTGGAACGTACGAGGCTGCTCTTCCCTTAACTAGAGGTTTCGTGTTCGAGCTCTGGGTATGAAAAAATTTCTTACTAGAGATCGCTTCCCCCCGAATGTGGCCCTACTATATGCGGAACAAATCCGGAAATAGTCGGTCTCCAATGCAATACCAGACACCGGATGGGAAACAAAAAAAAATCATCTCATCAGTATATTATTTCCTTAACCGTTAATCATCAATTACTAACATTGACCGAAGCGATTTTGCTTAAGTTTGATAAGCAAGATTCCTACAAAAAGGTACGTAAGTAATAAAAGATTTCTACCCAAAGAAAAAAGGGATGAATGATCCTGCCATTAAATCTATTTCCTACTTTCTATATCAACATTAGTTTAGCATCTAAATTATCAAAAGAAATAAACGAATATGAGTCTATTTAATTGTGTATGGTAAAACGATAAAAAGGATCATAAACAAGCAAACTATAGTTTTAATGGTTTGATCCCTCCGTTTCAATTCATGTGACATAACGTGACTTGACATGTAGTTTAAAAATATAATAAAAATCTTTGAGACGTGTTATCTTAAATATGTCATAGTATCGGTATGGTAACAAATGTAAAATATGAAATGTACAGTTATTTGTTTTCAAATTAAAAAAAAAATGACATTCCTTTTGTAACGGACTAATAAGAAAATAATATAACGTAAACCTAAAAAAATTAGAGTATTAGATTCCATCTATTGATGCAATTTTTTGTTAGTTTTTAATTTTGAGAAAGACATTGATTGAGATGGAGGCATTTTATGATTGATTAGATCTGTACTTGGAAATACAAAAAAAATAAAAAAAAATATTACATCTTCTTTTGTTTTTGTAAGTATTTTGAATCATTCTCTTCGTTATAATAAAAGAATCTTCTAACTCCTAGTTTAAATTGGATATCGTCAAAAAAACAGTTTTACCGGTTATCTCGAAAAAATAGAAATGCACCAATACTAGAATTTAGATTGACAATTTTAAAAGGGATTGACGCTGCCGTCACGAATGGCGAACTTCATGGAAGCCCATCATCTCATTAATATCCAACAGATAATGTCAAGGGATATTATGTTACGTTACTCTCAACAGTATATTCTCCTAATGCTGATATCTCTCTCTTGGGATATGTTCAACTGGTTACGCCCCTCCTTTTTTTAAGAACTAATTACACAAAAATCTACCCTTATATTCATATGAGTTTATGACATGCACTAAAAAAATATAGTTACACAATTAGGTCACTTATAAAATAATTAATGGCCATAAGATTTTATGATAAGTAATTGATAGTCATAGCTATATAAAACATATTTACATTGTCAGTATGCGTAATTCCAATCCTCATTTTATGTTAAAGTAATTGACAGTCATAGCTGAGGTAACATGCTCTCACGTTTTAATATTTTCTTATAGTGTAAAAAACATAATTACATTGGCAATATATATCACTTCAGTCCTATTAATATCCGGAAAATTCATATTTGAAGAACGTTGACATAAATCCACTCCTTGATTATCTGTTCCCTTTGCCTTTTTCTAAGATCATCTGAATATTGTTTGCCTAAATTATATATTAAAAAAAAAATTCTGCTATCTAACCAAATACCAAAAAATAAGTAAAAAAAAAAAAATACTTATTTTCCAAGAAACATTTTCATGAAAATATTTTCCTTCACACAAAACACACCGTAAAATTTCAGCTCTAAATTCCATTAGGCGTTAGCTAATTATATTTTGTTTCACAATGTTGTTGAATTGATTCACACTATAATCTACGTTTTTTTACAATTTGTTCTAATAGTATTCTCAAGTGTTTCAAACTGGTTTAATGCCTTGATGGAAATATTTGCTTATTCAGGAATCTTAGGAAACTGAAATACATAAAGAATTTTCATCCGTTCGATCTAAGCTTCAAAAATCACTGCAAGGAGGGAAAGCTACCAAATTATGTAGTAATTGAACAAAGATTTTTTGACTTAAAAGTATTGCCAGGGAATGATGATCACCCATCGCACGCTGTATTTGAAGGGCAAAAATTGGTGAAACAAGTGTACGAGTCATTGAGATCAAGCCCTCAATGGAATGAAATGCTGTTCATAATAATATACGATGAACACGGTGGTTTCTTTGACCATGTGCCAACTCCGGTCACCGGAGTTCCTAGCCCCGACGGCATTGTTGGTACTACTGCACCTTATAACTTTCAGTTTGATCGCCTCGGTGTTAGGGTTCCGGCTATCATGATTTCTCCATGGATTGAAAGAGGAACAGGTAATTCAACCCTTACTTAAACTATTCTTTGGCCAATATATTTAACTAGTTTTTTTTTTTGTTTTTTTTTTTTTTTTTGAAAACTAGTACTTATATCTCAGGGTTAAGATATTTGAAAATATAAGTGTTTTCTAGTGATAGCGGGACTTGCTTTTCTGCAATGCCAAAGTAGCTGGAAAAGAGCCACGTTTCTTTGGAAGCAGAAGTTGATCATGCCCCATTTTTTCCTACCAAATATTTATATTTACCAAACTATTCTCATTGTGTGGATAAACCCTAAACTCTTGCATATCCATAAGTTCATAACACATTTATGGACAAGTCCCATAAACATGCTGCCTCTATTTTGTTACATTTTAATTAAATGAAATTGAAATACTTTAGTTAAGGCTCTCATAATATTTCAAATCATCTAAGGCTTCATTTTGTCACTTAACTCATGGAAAAAAAGTTCTTGAAAAATATGACTTCATCATATCTAACATACCCTTAATATTTTTGTCATTACTAAATTTATATCCTGGTCTCACATAGTTATTTACACTTTACTGAGCATTATGTCACACTCTTAGGCGCTCCTATATATCTATGTTCTTTTTTAACCAAAGAAAATACACACACACATATATCTTTGAGAGTTAAACAAAATTTTCTTTCACCAAATATCGTTTTAAACTAATTTATTTATCTTCTACGATGTAAAAAAAAAAAATCCGACTTTAAGATTGTTATTTTGTGCTTTATTTCCAAATTAAAGAAAAGTTTATTTAGCAAATTATTTTTATTTTATGAACATGTAAAAGTCATGAACTACTTCGGAAAGAGTGGATATTGCGTTAACAGAATATATATTGTCTTCATTTTGTTGAAATTCTTATTAATGCATATATTGTTCTTATATGAATGCAGTGTTGCATAAGCCATCAGGACCATATGCTACTTCTGAATTTGAGCATTCCTCAATTCCTGCAACTGTTAAGAAGATTTTTAACTTGGATGAGTTTCTAACTAAACGTGATGCATGGGCTGGTACCTTTGAGACTGTCATAACCAGATCAACCCCAAGAACAGACTGCCCTGGTAATTGTTTTTCCCGCTTTAGCTATTAACTCCAAATATATTTAGCTAATAAACAATAGGAATATACTTTTCTTTAATTAATGTAGTATCCTTACAAGTTCTTTTCTAATTTAGTGGGTAGTTATGGATATTGATTACGAGTTGGTAAATTTGCTCCAATATTAACATGTTAGAGCAAACAATCAATGATGTTAATATCTAGGAGTTCTTGGACACATGGGGAAATGTTATATCTGGATTAGTGGTCAGTGGGTTCCGAATACCAGATGGTCTTTTTTGTCGCAGTAACATGCTATACTACTTGATTATCATTGCAGAAACTTTACCAGAACCAGTTAGAATGAGAGAGGCAGAAGCACAAGAAGATGCAAAGTTAACAGAGTTTCAAGCAGAAATGGTACAAATGTCAGCAGTATTATGCGGAGATCATATGAAGAAGTCTTATCCCAACAAGCTTGTGGAGGAAATGACTGTTGCTAAGGCAGCTGATTATGTTCATAATGCATTCAAGAAATTCTTGGATGAAGGTGAAAAAGCCATACAGAGTGGTGCACATGAGTCTACTATCGTAATACCAAGAGATCAATTATTACCAGCTGAGAGAGCTCCAAGAAAATCCAAATCCTTTGCTTCCAAGTTCTTTTCTTGTATAGTTTGTGATCATTGATAATGCCCTTTTAGTTTCACATTACTCTCAAACTAATTTCTTCGACAACTGACATGATTTCAAATTCCAAGTAATTGTAAACGAATAAGTTCCCTCTAATTAGCAAGAGTTCGGAACTAGATTTTATTTTGCTTATCAGATTGCATAATATAAATGTTTGCTATTGTCTTATATGTTACTACATATTTTATGGCACTCTGATAATATCAACATAATTACTCCCACTGTTCCATATTAAAGTGTGACACACTCGTCTTTTCAGTTTTGTCTCAAAAAATAAATGATGCGTTTTTGCTTTTGGAAACTATCTAATCTTAGTAACTCTTACGTATTTATTTATTTATTTATAAATTAATCCCCTTTTTGGTGGCGGGAGGGGAAGGCTTTGGCGTAGATGGTCATGAGAACTTGTGTGCTTACAATGATACCTCTGTCCCGTTTATTGAAGCCAAAGATGATAAGGGGCCCTGGGTCTACCAAGTCTCCGAAACAGTGCCAGTCGAGAAGATTCCGGAAGGGGAGTGTATTCCAGGTTCAAAGTTAGCCTCCGCATCCGTCATGGTGGTATCTGAAATGCTGAAGAATGGTTTTGTATCGGGCAAAGGTCCCGGCGCATCTTTACAAGGTATTGTGCAGCCAGTGTCTCTACCTGAAAATCCGGGTACGTTTGGTCTAGGATTCAAGCCCACAGGGGACGATGTGAAAAGGGCAAAAAGGTCGAAAAAGAAGGCATGGTCACTCCCGAAGCCTATCCCACGCCTCTCCAAGTCCTTCGTCAAGCCAGGGGTCGTGAAGCGCCCAGTGTCAGGAGTCCCAAAGCCTGTGGTCGACGTTGATGAAGAACTAATTGAAAGGTTCCACAGTTTATTTGATGAGGTGAACATGGTGGAAGTTGGGGAAGGTTCCAGTAAAGCGGATGTGCAGTTCGTCGGGCAAAAAGTGAAGCTTAACAATTGGAAGGCTACTCCTCTCCCTACTCGGAAGGAGTTTTTCTGGTTTGCTTTGTTTTCCTTTCTGTTATCTGGGTTATTCCTGGGTTGTAATCCAGATTTTTTATTTTTCTTTTGTTTTGATGTACAAACCCTTCTATCCTTTATTTTCAATGAAATGCTATTTCCCTTTTCCATTACTCCTGATAGTGTTGTTTTTGTTTTTTCTTTGTACAATTCTTTGTATGCTGGTTTCAATGACATGACATGCATGAGGAATTTTCGGCCAAGTCTTAAAATCCAAACTAACTCTGAAATAATAATCCAAGAAGTAAAGTGTGATGATGAAACAGAATACGATGAGGAGGAGGCATTTGAGGAAATTAGTAAAGAACTAAATCATTTTGAAGAGAAACCCAAGCCTAATTTGAATGAAACTGAAGCAATCAATTTAGGAGATCCAGATAATGTCAGAGAAACCAATATAAGTGTACACCTGGAACCACAAATCAAAGAAGAAATAATTAAAGCACTGTTTGAATATAAAGATATTTTTGCATGGTCGTGTGATGACATGCGGGGTTGCAGTATAGACTTGGTAGTTTACAAATTGCCAACTGATCCGACATTCCCTCCCGTCAAGCAGAAGTTAAGGAAGTTCAAGACTGACATGAGTGTGAAAATCATAGAAGAAGTCACAAAACAGCTTGATGCAAAGGTCATTCGGGTTACTCGATATCCCACTTGGTTAGCTAATGTTGTGACAGTGCCAAAGAAAGATGGTAAGACCAGGGTGTGTGTTGATTACCGCTATCTCAACAAAGCAAGTCCAAAGGATAACTTCCCATTGCCAAATATCCACATTTTGATTGATAACTGTGCCAAGCATGAGATCGGGTCTTTTGTGGATTGCTATGCGGGATATCATCAGATCTTGATGGATGAGGAAGATGCAGAAAAGATAGCGTTCATCACGCCATGGGGAACATATTGCTACCGAGGAATGCTATTTGGTTTGAAAAATGCTGGGTAACTTACATGAGGGCAATGACCACCGTATTTCATGACATGATACACAAGGAGATTGAGTCTATGTAGATGATGTAATCATAAAGTCCAGGAAGCAGTCCGATCATGTTGAGGACTTGAGAAAATTTTTCCAGAGGCTCCGCAGGTACAACCTTAAGCTCAACCCTGGAACATGTGCATTTGGTGTCCCATCTGGAAAACTGTTGGGATTCATAGTCAGCCGACGAGGGATTGAAATGGATCCGTCGAAGATAAAAGTCATCGAGCAATTGCCGCCGCCAAAGAATAAGACTGAAGTGATGAGTTTGCTCGGGCGTTTAAACTACATCAGCAGGTTTATCGCTCAACTCACGATGACTTATAAGCCCATCTTTAAGTTGCTCAAGAAGGATGCTGCGGTCAAATGGACTGATGAATGTCAGGAGGCATTCGACAAGATCAAGAGGTACCTGTCAAACCCACCTGTGCTAGTCTCGCCGGAACCCGGGAGGCCTTTAATTCTTTATTTGACAGTCCTAGATAATTCGTTTGGTTGTGTGTTGGGCCAACATGATATCACTGGTAAGAAAGAGCATGCTATTTATTATCTCAGCAAGAAGTTCACTTCTTATGAGGTCAAGTATACTCTCCTCGAAAGGACGTGTTGCGCCTTGACTTGGGTGGCACAAAAGTTGAAGCATTATCTGTTGTCCTACACTACTTATCTCATTTCTCGCATGGATCCTCTAAAGTATATCTTTTAGAAGCCTATGCCCACAGGAAGACTTGCAAAGTGGTAGATTTTGCTCACAGAGTTTGACATCGTTTATGTGACTCGGACTGCGATGAAAGCCCAAGCCTTGGCCGATCATTTGGCCTAGAACCTGGTGGATGAAGAGTATGAGCCATTGAGGACCTACTTTCTTGATGACGTGGTGATGCACATTGACGAGGCTGAGCAGGATGAAAAGCCAGGTTGGAAACTTTTCTTTGATGGGGCCGCTAATATGAAAGGTGTTGGAATAATTTTGAAACAGGGCACCACTACCCTGTCACAGCCCAGCTTCAATTGTACCAATAACATGGCTGAGTACGAGGCGTGCATTTTGGGTTTGAGGTTAGCTGTAGACATGGGAGTCCAGGAAGTACTGGTTTTGGGAGACTCAGATCTGTTGGTGCACCAGATTCAGGGAGAATTGGAGACTCAAGATTTGAAGCTCATACCGTATCGACAATGTCTACAGGATCTTTGTCAACGGTTCAGATCAGTAGAGTTCAGGCATATTCCTAGGATCTACAATGAGGTTGCTGACGCCTTGGCTACTCTGGCATCAATGTTACACCATCCAGATAAGGTTTATATTGACCCTCTGCATATTCAAGTTTGTGATCAGCATGCTTATTGTAACATGGTGGAAGAGGAACTTGATGGTGAACCTTGGTTCCATGATATCACGGAGTACATCAAGTCAGAGGTATACCCGGTACAGGCCACATGTGATCAGAAGAGAACGATTCGACACCTGACTAGTGGATTTTTCTTAAGTGGGGGAGTTTTGTACAAAAGAACTCTAGATCTTGGACTGCTGAGGTGCATAGATGCTAAACAAGCCACGACCATCATGACCGAGGTGCATTCTGGAGTTTGCGGGCCACATATGAGTGGGTATGTTTTGGCAAAGAAAATTCTTCGAGCAGGTTATTACTGGCTCACCATGGAACGGGATTGCATCAGCTTGGTGCGCAAATGTCATCAATGCCAGGTATATAGTGATCTGATTCATTCTCCGCCATTGGAGTTTCATACAATGTCCTCACCTTGGCCCTTTGTTGCTTGGGGCATGGATGTCATTGGACCATTTGAGCCGACGGCGTCGAACGGGCAGAGGTTTATTCTGGTGGCCGTTCATTATTTCACAAAGTGGGTCGAAGCTGTAACTGTCAAATCGGTGACCAAGAAGGCAGTGGTGAATTTCGTTCGTTCAAATCTGATTTGCCGGTTCGGAATCCCCAAGGCAATCAGTACAGATAATGCTGCCAATCTCAACAACCATTTGATGAAAGAGGTATGCCAACAGTTCAAGATTATGCATCGAAATTCCACCCCATATCGCCCCAAGGCAAATGGAGCTGTTGAGGTGGCCAACAAGAACATAAAGAAGATACTTCGAAAAATGGTGCAAGGTTTTAGGCAGTGGCATGAGAAGTTGCCTTTTGCTTTGCTGGGTTATCGCACTACTGTTCACACTTCAGTAGGTGCAACTCCTTTTACGCTGGTGTATGGGACGGAAGCGGTTATACCCGCGGAAGTTGAGATTCCATCCCTTCGTATTGTCGCTGAAGCTGAAATTGATAATGATGAGTGGGTCAAAACCTGATTGGAGCAGTTAAGTCTGATTGATGAGAAAAGACTAGCGGCAGTATGTCACGGTCAATTGTATCAAAAGATAATGGCAAGAGCATACAACAAGAAGGTGCGTCCCCGAAAATTTGAAGTGGGTCAGCAGACATTGAAACGTATCCTGCCACATCAAGCTGAAGCTAAAGGTAAGTTCGCCCAAAACAGGCAGGGGCCGTTCATTATAACGAGAGTGTTGCCCAATGGTGCTTTGTATTAACAGATATAGAAGGCAAATGTGTATATATGGCTGTTAATTCTGATGCAGTCAAGAGATATTATATATGATTTCTTTGGTTTGTCGTCAATTGCGTTGTTTGTATTTGGCATTTTTCAAAGATTGGAATGACGAAGACATTTTACTCTGCTATCCAAACACTTTATCCTTTGTTACCCCTTTTGAGCTTTATTTATTTTCTTTCATACCCCTCTTTTGGAATCGGCAGTAGGGTCTAATGATAGAGAAAAAGAAGAAAAGAAGGAAAAAAGAAAAAGATGAAAAAAAAGAAAAAGAAAAAGAGAAAAAAGAAGAAGAGAAAAGGAAAAAAAAGAAAAGAGAAGAAAAGAAAAGCAAAAGAAAAGTAACAAAAACGAAGCAACTTTTATGTCATGAACTCGGTCTGATTCCTTTTAAGGATACGTAGGCAGCCTCACGGTTCGGTCCCATCAAAACAGAAATAAAAAATTCCCTAGACTCAAAGAAACTGGGGCACAAGTTGGGGTGTTGCGAAAGATCCGATTCCAAAAGTTGTAATTTTGAACCCTGTTATTTAAAACTGTTTTTGAGCTAGCATGCCGCCTTTTCTTTCTAACCCTGTCCAAAAGCCTACATTACGGTCCAAAGAAAGACCTTCCAACCAATCTTTGAGAAATGCCAAGTCAAGCGAGCTAGAGGGGCGATTCACATCGTGGGTAACACTTTTGTTCATGGGCACAAGGAAAAATGAATAAATGAGAGAGTCTTATTGGTGAAAACCCTCACGGGCACCGTAGGGCGACTGAAAGCTGAGAGAAAATTAAAATGAGAGAGTCTTATTGGTGAAAACCCTCACGGGCACCGTAAGGTGACAGTGAGTTGTGAGATGAACAAATGAGAGAGGTTAGCTGGTGAAAACCCTTCAGGGCACCACAAGCCGATGAGGTTCGTGACTTTGCAAAGAGATTGGATTATGGTAATCCCGGTCGTGAAGTACGAAGACGGGGCACGAACTGAAATGTGATTGGTTGAATGGACTAGGCTGATTAATCCGAAATGCATGTCATAATCATTGGTGCCAGTTGATTAACTTAGATAAGTCTCTTTTCCATTCTTCCACAAATAGTCATCTTGGTTTAAAAGTTTCTTCTTTATCCCTAATTCTCAAAGTCACTTCGTTTCATTTTCTTTTGGGTCTACTTCTTTAAGTCTGTCTCAATGCAAGCCTTGTTAAACAAGCAAGAAAGGATTTTAAAGCCTATTACCAACTTTGAATTGCATAAAGCAAAGCCGGCCAGAGTTAATTACAAATGGCATGATTCAGAATAAGCAATAAAGTTTTAATGGGAGTTCAAGTGGTCAAATGGCTCACGAGTTTTGAGGAAGTATAGTGGTTCAAAATTGGCAAGATAGAGTTGTTAAAGTAACAGGCTGAGTGTAAGCTACTCGGGTCATTCAGGGTTCTGTGGTTGAGGTTCGGTCAAAGTTAAACAATTCTTTGCTAGCCCAAGGCAGCTAATCGGAACAAAGCATGGCAGTGAAGAAGCCACCTTCAGCAAGAATGCCGCAAACTAACCACTACGTTTTTGAACTGACAAGATTTTCTTTGATTGAAACAGGGGCAGGAAATTTCGTGTTCTGGAGGAACCCTCCGTGAGGAAAGCATGTTCCAGATAGGTTCGGCCGTAAGTTCTCAGGAGCCTCCTGGATAATGGGATTTAATTTCAAGTTTTCAGGACCCTCCTGGATAATGGGATTTAATTTCAAGTTTTCAGGACCCTCCTGGATAATGGGGTTTAATTTCAAGTTTTCAGGACCCACCTGGATAATGGGATTTAATTTCAAGTTCTCAGGACCCTCTTGGATAATGGGATTTAGTTCAAGACCGTCAGGACCCTCCCGGATAATGGGATCTAGTTTTAAGCTTTTAAGACCTCCATCAGATAATAAGATTTAGCGTAAGTTTCACCTTTAGGAAGTAGAATTTAGCTTCGATGTTTTCACTTTTAAGATGAGATTTAATTTTAATTTTCAGGGCCCTCCTGGATAATGGGATTTGACTTTTAAATTCTTTAAGCTCTTTTGGATAACAGGATTTGATTAATACCCACCGACGCTCCAGGTACCAAACTGGGGCAGAAAAGTTTCTTTTGTTTTGTCTGTTTTGTCGTAATGGCAGACGCCCACTTGGAGAACAAGGGAATTCATTTCAAGTTCAAGCATCAGGCGCCCACCTGGAGAACAAGGGAATTCATTTCAAGTTCAAGCAT
>NW_017670250.1:1186563-1189878 GCF_001879085.1 Nicotiana attenuata | reverse complement strand
TCCCGTATTCTCCAGATACACCCGCTTATCACAATTTTCCCAACTACCCCTAGTAACTCCACCACTCATCCTCCAGCTCATAATGCCCAATATCACCCCCTAGAGGTTGCCCGCAAGGTCCTTGATTCATACAAAAAGAGCTCCCGGGATGAGCTTCATGCTAGAAATAAAAAGGTTACAGGAAGAGAAGGGCAAGATGGGATACCCAGGAAGTTGAAAAGCACAGAACGGTCCTTAGGGGACAAGCAAAGAGTGGGAAGCCAGGGTAGCATGACTTGCCAAGAACTGATTGTGCCACATGACATCCGCCTGCCCGTAGGGTTCAAAGTACCAAAATTTAACTTGTACGATGGGCGTGGAGATCCGGTGGCCCACTTGAAGGTTTATTGAAATGAAATGAGGATTGTTGGAGAGAAAGATGACGTGATGATGGCATATTTCAGTGAAAGCCTAACTGGGGCAGCCTTAGACTGGCATACTCGTCAAGATGTTGATAGGTGGCTTACATTGGGTAACATGGCTCAAGACTTTGTCCGATACTTTCAATGCAAATCGAGTGTTATCCCAAACCGCTCCTCGTTATCTAAGATGGAAAAGAGGCCGGAGGAAAGCTTTAATGAGTTTGGGCTCAGATGGAGGGAACAAGCTGCTCGAGTCAGTCCCCCGATTAGCGAAGAAGAAATGGTTAAACTTTTTCTACAGGCCCAGGGACCTACCTACTTCAGCCATTTGATCCCGGCCTTGGGAAAGCCTTTCAATGATGTGTTAAAAAAGGGGGAACTAGTAGAAGAAGGGATCAAGTCAGGCAAAATCGTGAGCTGTTCGGAAGCCATTCAGAACATTCCGGTCAGCTTAGTTGGAAGAAAAAGGAACAGAAAAGACGATCTGATAGGTTTTCCTGATCAACACTTCCAGCCTCGACGTCGTTCCCGTGGTTATCCTTGTGCACTAGATGACCCTCCCTGATGCTACTTCTCTCCACAGAAATCCCAAAGTCGCACATCATATTCTCAGTACCCAGCTCCTCAAAATGCCCATCTACCCCCGTGAGCTTACCAAAAACACCCCGGATCAGGTTTTCGTCCCAATCCAACATTTAAGCATGAGAGGTTACGGAAGAAGAAAACCTTCACTCCGTTGGGAGAATCGTATGCCAGTCTGTTCCGGAGGTTAAGGACATTGGACATGTTGAAGCCGATTCGGATAAAAATGCCTAACCCTCTTCCAAAGAAGTTTGATCCTTCTCAAAGGTGCGCATATTGCTCAGGTGCCTTGGGGCACGACATAGAGAAGTGTTGGAATCTGAAGAATACGATTCAGAAGCTTATTGATGCAGACGACATTGTCATGCAAAGTCCAGATGCAACAAACACTAGCCAAAATCCATCTCCTGTGCATGATGAGACACATATGGTGGGTATGATCTATTTTGAAAAGGAACATGAGAACTCTTCTGAGATCCTTGGAGGTCCGCATGCTACTAAGGTTTCAGTGTTATCAGAGGTTGATCGTGAGAACGGGCCGGCAAAAGGAACCCAAAAGCAGTTTGCTAAGAACAACGTGATGAAGACTTGTGTGAAACTCAGTGGCGAAGATACCGTGCTTGGTAATTGGAAAGACGCCCCATTTCTTGGTTAGCCAGAGAGGAGCTTTGGTGGCTTAGTTTGTTGTCATTTTTGTTGCCCAGGTTATTTCTGGGTTGTAATCTGGATATTGTCTTGTGACTCAAACCCTTTTATCCTTTTAGTTTGTCTAGTTCCTCTGATCGTAGTATCTCATGTAGTGTTGTCTAGGCTTGTTCTAAGGGTTGTACCCCAGTTTGTTGTGTTTGTTTTGTTGACCAAATTCTTTCACCGTCAGTCTAATGCAATTCTCTGTTTCCTGCCATTTCTAGTCATTTTGTTTAGTTTTCTTCTCCTTTTACAATTCTTTCCATGCTGGTTCTGGTGACATGACATGCACGCATAATTCTCAGCCTGGTTTTTAAAAGTCAGTTGAGAAATGAAGCAATGAAACAATGTTGAAGATGTAAGGACATTCGAGGGCAATACGTAAGGGCATTTTGAGATCACTTCGAGCCCAAATTGTGTGAAACTGGGGCAGACGGAACATAAAGAAAAACTGTTAAAATGCATCATGCCATACCGGTTTGAAGCCAAAGGCAAGTTTGCCCCAAGTCTACAGGGGCTGTTCGTGGTACCGAGATTGTTGTCCAATGGTGCTGGGTAATTGACAAATGTAGAAGGCAAATGTGGGGATATGGTTAGTAATTCTGGCGCAATCAAAAGATGTTACGTATGTTTTCCTCAGTTTGTTTAATTGTGTAGTTTGTACTTGGCATGTTTTGGAGATTGGAATGACGAAGACATTTTGTTCTGCTATCCAAACACTTTATCCTTTGTTACTTATTTTCTTGCATACCCCTCTTTCGGAATCAATAATAAAACTCGTAAGCCCGAGCGGGGAAAGAAACTGGAGAAACAAGAGAAAACAGTGAAAAGAAAAAAGAAGAGAAAAGAAAAAAAAGAAAAGACAAGAAAAGAAAAGAAAAGGAAAAAGAAGAGAAAAGAAAAGAAAAGGAAAAAAGAAAGGGAAAAGAAAAAAAAAGAAAAGAAAAAAAGAAGAGAAAAGAAAAGAAAAGAAAAAAGAAAAGAAAAGAGAAGGAAAAGAAAAGAAATGAAAAGAAAGAAAAGGAAAAGTGAGAAAAAGAAAGACCGCAACAACGAGGTAATGTCCTGAACTACGTTTGACTTGATCCCGAAAGGGTACGTAGGCAGCCTCGCTCTGAGGTTCAGTCACATCGAAATAAAAGTCCAAAAGTCCCCAAGGAAGAAACTGGGGCAGAAGTTGTGGTTGTGCAAGAGGTTTGATCCCGAAAGTTGTAGTTTTAAACCCACGTCGAATTGTTTTGAGCCTTTGATACCCTTTATTTCTAACCCCATCCAAAAGCTTGCACTACGGCCCAAAGAAAGACCTTCTGATCAGTCTTCAGAGAATGCCAAGTCGAGCAAGAAGAGGTGATTTATGCTAGGAATAACACTCCGGCTCAAGCAGAAAAAGGAAAAATGAGAGAGTCTCATCAATGAAAACCCTCACGGGTACCACAAGGCGATGAAAGCTGAGAGAAATAAAACATGAGAGAGTCTTATTGGTGAAAACCTTCACGGGCACCATAAGGTGACGGTGAGTTGAGAGAAAGACCAAAATGAGAGAGGCTTGATGGTGAAAACCCTTCGGGCACTACAAGTCGAATAAGGATTGTGAATCAGATTGGATAAGCGGAGCATTGAAGCCCAGTTTCATGGCACAAAGGTA
>NW_017670250.1:1184159-1184702 GCF_001879085.1 Nicotiana attenuata | reverse complement strand
CTAAGATAAGAAAACCTAGTCGATGAACTTTCTCCCTTAGGATCTAAATATTAGTCTGATGAATTTTCTCCTAAGATAGAAAACCTAGTCTGATGAGACTTTCTCCTAGGATCAAAATCTTAGTCTGATGAACTTTTCTCCTAAGATAACAAAGCCTAGTCTGATGAATTTTCTCCTAGGATCAAAATCTTAGTCGTGATTTTTCTCCTAAGATAGAAACTAGTCTAATGAACTTTCTCCTAGGATCTAAAATCTTAGTCTGATGAATTGTTCTCCTAAGATAGAAGACCTAGTCTGATGAACTTTCTCCTAGGATCAAAATCTTAGTCTGATGAAACTTTCTCCTAAGATAGCAAGATAGAAAACCTAGTCTGATGAATTTTCTCCTAGGATCTAAAATCTTAGTCTGATGAATTATTCTCCTAAGATAGAAGACCTAGTCTGATGAACTTTCTCCTAGGATCAAAATCTTAGTCTGATGAACTTTTCTCCTAAGATACAAAAAGGACCTAGTCTGATGATTTCTCTAGGATCTAATCTAGT
>NW_017670250.1:1030891-1184134 GCF_001879085.1 Nicotiana attenuata | reverse complement strand
AAAGAGAGAGAAAATAGTGTTTGTCCCAAAAAAAAACGAAAAAATAAAGAGTTTTGTGTTCAAATAGTTTATTTTATTTTCCCTCCGAAACTATCGCCTGGTTTGATTCTCACCGGTGTGAGATACATAGCAAACCTCATCGTGTCAAACGCACCCTTTTTCAACAACATAGCCAAAAATAACCCAAGACTTTAACTTTTGTCAAAATACAAGTCGGGTGCCGGCCATTCTTTGTTAAAATAAGCCGAAATGTCCCAAAACAGAGGCGCTGGAAAGGCTGTTTTGCCAAAAAGTAACACCACCCTGGAGTCCATTTTTAGAATGGTTGCAGGCACTTCCTTAAAAATCTCCCTCCCGGAAGTGCTGAAGAGGGCGTATTTGCAAAAACCAAGTCTTTTGTTCTTAAAATAATGTTTTGAAAATAGCGCACTTTTCGTTTAAGTCACAATAAGTCAGCTTTCTTTAAAATAGTCACTATTTATTTCGTTAGAACTCCTTGTCCAGGATTGACGCCAGTGACATATGAAACACTCTTCTAGTCTTGCGCAGGCCCGTGGCGAATGCTGAGTGATGCCCCTGCGGGGCCCAGGTTTTTGAAGCTTTGATGTGATTCCTAGTTAATCGAGTCTGTATTTTTGTTTTTTGAAAGTCGTTTTTTACACTCCCCTGTTTGAGAGAAAGACAAACAATGTAATCTTAGTAGCTTTGTAATCGAAAATTTATTACTGAGAAAGTTTAAGAATAATCCCAAAATTTATTTCTTATTTTTTGCATTTGTTGCAAGAACTACGCTTGGTCGATCAGTTGGTCGTGATACGTAGCAATCCTCCATAGGATTCGACCATATACAAAAGAAAAAAATAGGAAAGAAAAGAGAGGAAAAACTAACAAAAAAGGCAAAAAGAAAAGAAATAGAGCGGAAAAACAATAGAAAAAAAAGGAAAAATGAGAAAGGGAGAGAATAGGAACAAGAAAAGACAAAGGCAAGAGTTGAAAAGAAGAAGAAAAAATAAAGAAAAAAAAAAGAAGACAGTTGCAATTGGTAATAAGGAAAGGCCGGGATGACGCGATTGCGACCGATCAAAAACGATAATAGGCACTGTAACTGCCTAGGTGCAATTCACTCCCCAAATGTGCGGTAACCTAATATGTTAATGCCTGATACTGCTTACGACAGGTGATGGTTTTCAATTTTGTCCCCGTGACATTCCATAAAGGTGGTTGTTGTGGTTTTAATATTGGTTGCAACACATGGAAAAAGACAATGGCAAACAACAATAGAACATGAGTTGGTTGGTACCGGCGGCCCGGACATAGTGTTGGAACAGGATAAATGTTTGGTTGAAGAGGTGCGAATGTAAGACAACACATGGAAGACATGTTCAAGCCTGGATGGACTGAAGGCACCACCCCATCGCAGCACCATTCTCCGGAGCTGCCCTTGACCCCAGCTCCCAAACAAATGCCGGATGATCCTTCCGTATTTCTCCAGAATACACCCGCTTATCACATTTTCCCAACTACCCTGAGTAACTCCACCACTCAATCCTCCAGCCATAATGCCAATATCACCCCCAGAGTTGCGCCGCAAGGTCCTTGATTCATACAAAAAGAGCTCCCGGGATGAGCTTCATGCTAGAAATAAAAAGTACAGGAAGTAGAAAGGCAAGATGGGAATACCCCAGGAAAGTTTGAAAAGCACAGAACAGTCCTTAGGGACAACGCGAAGATGGGAAGTCCAGGGTAGCATGACTGCCAGAAGACTGATTGTGCCACACTGACATCCGCCTTCCCGTTAGGGTTCAAAGTACAAAATAACCTTGTACGAGGGCGTGGAATCGGGTGGCCCGTGAAGGTTTATTGCAGATGAAATAGGATTTATTGGAGAGAAGATGACTGATGATGGCATATTTCAGTGAAAGGCCTACTGGGGCAGCTTAGACTGGCATACTCGCAAGAATGTTATCAGTGCTTTACATTGGGTAACATGCTCAAGACTTTGTCCGATACTTCAATGCAAATCGAGTGTTATCCCAAGACCGCTCCTCGTTATCTCAAGATGGAAAAGAGGTTGGAATGGAAAGCTTTATGAGTTTGGGCTCAGATGTGGAGGGAATAAAGCTGCTCGAGTCAGTCCCGCCGATTAGGCGAAGAAGAAATGTTAAAACTTTTTCTACAGGCCCATGGACCTACCTACTTCAGCCATTTGATCCCGGCCGTGGAAGCCTTTCAATGATGGTGTTAAAATGGGAACTAGTAGATAGAAGGATGCAAGTCAGCGAAAATCGTGAGCCTGTTCGGATAAGCCATTCAGAACATTCAGTCAAGCTTGTTGGAAGATAAAGGAACAGAAAAGACGATCCGATAGGTTTTCCTGATCAACACTCCAGCCTCGACGTCGTCCCCGTGTGTATCCTTGTGCACTAAGATGGACCCTCCCTGTAGGCTACTTCTCTCCACAAAATCCCAAAGTCGCACACATATTCTCAGTACCCCAGCTCCTCAAAAATGCCCATCTACCCCCGCGAGCTTACCAAAACACCCCTGGATCAAGGTTTTCGCCCAATCCAGATTTAAGCATGAGAGGTTAACGGAAGAAGAAAACCTTCACTCCGTTGGGTGGAGAATTGTATGACAGTCCTGCTTCCGGAGGTTGAAGACATTGGACATGTTGAACGCGATTTCGGATAAAAATGCCTAACCCTTTTCCAAAGAAGTTTGATTCCTTCTCAAAGGTGCGCATATTGCTCAGGTCCTTGGGGCACGACATAGAAGAGTGTTGGAATCTGAAGAATATGATTCAGTAAGCTTATTATGCAGCAGGCATTGTCGTGCAAAGTGCCCAGAATGCCAGCAAACACTAGCCAAAACCATCTCCTGTGCATGGATGAGACACATATGGTGGTAGTATCTAGTTTGAAAAGGAAACATGAGACCTCTTCTGAGATCCTTGGAGTCCGCATGCTTAGCTAAGGTTTAGTGTTATAGGGTTGATCGTAGAGATAGGGCCGGCAAAAAGGAACCCAAAAGCAGTTTGCTAAGAAACCAACGTGATGAAGACTTTGTGTGAAACTCAGTGGCGAAGATAACCGTGCTTGGTAATGGATAAGACGCCCATTTCTTTGGTTAGCCAGAGAGAGCTTTGGTGGTTTAGTTTTGCTTGTCATTTTGTTGCCCGTTATTTCTGGTTGTAATCTGGATAATCGTCTTGTGACTCAAAACCTTGTTATCCTTTTAGTGTTGTCTAGTTCTCTGATCGTAGTATCTCATGTAGTGTTGTCTAGGCTTGTTCTTAAGGGTTGTACCCCAGTTTGTTGTCTTTGTTTTGTTGACCATAATTCTTTCACCGTCAGTCTAATGCAATTCTTCCTGTTCCTCTGCCATTTCTAGCTTCATTTGTTAGTTTCTTCTCCTTTTAACAATTCTTTCCAATGCTGGTTCTGGTTGACATGACATGCACCGATGCATAATCTCAAAGCCTGGTTTTAAAAGTCAGTTGAGAAATGAAGCAATGAAACAATGTTGAAGATGTAAGGACATTCGAGGCAATACGTAAGGCATTTTTGAGATCAACTTCGAGCCCAAATTGTGTGAAACTGGGCAGGACGGAACTAAAGAAAACTGTTAAATATGCATCATGCCCATACCCGGTTTGAAGCCAAAGCCAAGTTTTTCCCAAGTCTACAGGGGCTGTTCGTGGTACGAGATGTTGTCCAATGGTGCTGGTAATTGACAAATGTAGAAGGCAAATGTGGGATTTGCGTTAGTAATTCTGGGCGCAATCAAAAGATGTGACGTATGTTTTCTCATGTTGTTTAATTGTGTAGGTTTGGTAACTTGGCATGTTTTGGAGATTGGGAATGACGAAGAACATTTTGTTCTGCTATCCAAAACCTTTTATCTTTGTTTACTTATTTTCTTGCTATACCCCTCCTTTCGAATCAATAATAAAACTCGTAAGCCGAGCGGTGGAAAGAACTGAAAACAAGAGGAAACAGTTTTGAAAAGAAAAAAAGAAGAAAAGAAAAAAAAGAAAAGACAAGAAAAAAAAAGGAAGAAGAAAAGAAGAGAAAAGAAAGAGAAAAGGAAGAAAAGAAAGGGAAAAGAAAAAAAAGAAAAGAAAAAAAAGAGAGAAGAAAAAAAAGAAAAGAAAAAGAATAAGAAAAGAAAGGAAAAGAAAGAAATGAAAAAAAAAAAAAAAGTGGAAGAAAAAGAAAGAACGCAACAACGAGGTAGATTCCTGAACTACGTTTGACTTTATCCCGAAAGGGTACGTAGGAGCCTCTGTCTGAGTGCAGTCAATCGAAATAAAAGTTCCAAAATCCCAGGAAGAAACTGGGGCAGAAGTTTGGTTGTGCAAGAGGTTTGATCCGAAAGTTGTAGTTTAACCCACGTCGAATTGTTTTTGAGCCTTTGATTACCCCTTTATTATCTAACCCCATCCAAAAGCATTGCCACTACGGCCAAAGAAAGACCTTTCTGATCATTCTTCATGAAGAATGCAAGTCGATTCAAAGAAGAGGTGATTTATGCTAGGAATACACACTCGCGGCCTCAAGCAGAAAAAGGAAAAAAATGAGAGAAGTCTCATCAATGAAAACCCTCAGCGGGTACACAAGGCGATGAAAGCTGAGAAAGATAATAAACATGAGAGAGAGCTTATTGTGAAAACTTCACGGGATACCATAAGGTGACGTGAGTGTGAGAGAAAGACCGTATAAAAATGGGAGCAGAGGCTTGATGGTGAAACCTTCGGGGCACGTACAATCGAATAAGATTGTGAATCAGATTGGATAAGCGGAAGCATTGAAGCCTCAGATTTCACAGCACAAAGGGTATAACAAGACTGAACATCAGACTTGCTAGACAGAATATCCACAAGTGCATGTCAAATTGAGTTGTTCACATCCGATAGGTTCTACTTTGTAGTTTTCTTGTAGGAATCTTTCTCTTCCCATTGTCCTCTACTATGTTCCTTTCGTCTTGTTTACTTCCTCGTCTGGTCTGTTGTCATGAACAAGTGAGAAATGACTTCCTAAAATCTCCACCTAGCTTTCCAAGTGAACAAAAGGGATCTGGCCACAGCATATCAAATCGTCATAAGTCCGGAAAAAATAGCAGGCCGCTGAGTTGGCAACAATCTACATGCTTGGGATCTTTGTGAAATGCAAGGGCCTTGGTATTTGTCATTCATTTGAACAACGCAACAAATGAATGGTTTGGGGTGAACGGATTCAAAAGGTATTTCGGTAAAAAATGAAAGGTTGGTACATTCAGATGAGGGTGTTTGTGAATCGGATCAAGAGGTATTTTCTCGTCAGGGTAACAAAGAAAGTGGTTAGCGAAGGTCTCAAGTGAGAATCCAGTTATAAGGCCGGGTGAAGGAACTAACTCAAGGCGAGGCCAGTGGGTTAAATCAAAGAAAGAACACCATGTAACGAAGAGGAGCAATTAGACGTGCTTTGGGGATTCATATGAGCACATCAAAGGGTGGGGAGCCAGTTCATGCAATTGCACGAATAGAGGATACCCGGCCGCCCTCGAGTTCCAGGCCAAAACAACCACCACATTGTAAACTCAAATTTCTTTGTCTGAAACATGGAACAAAGCAGTGCAGAAGAGTTGGTTCACAATAAGGAAAAAAAAAGAAAAGAAAGAAAAGAAAGGAAGAAGTAGGAAGCGACAAAAGGAATGTTTCCTCAATATTTGCGCTTGCGCTGTCTTGTTAGCTGTGCATGAAATGCTGCATTGCTTTCACATTTTTTCTCCTAGGATAAAGAAGTCCAGTCTGATGGATTTTTCCTCCAAATCAAAATCGTAGTCTGATGAATCTTTCCCTAATGATACAAAAAAAAGATATAACCTAGTCGATGAACTTTCTCCCTTAGGATCTAAAATCTTAGTCTGATGATATTGTTCTCCTAAGATAAAACCTAGTCTGATGAACTTTCTCCTAGGATCAAAATCTTAGTCTGATGAAAACTTTCTCCTAAGATAACAAAACCTAGTCTGATGAATTTCTCCTAGGATCTAAAATCTTAGTCTGATGAATTATTCTCCTAAGATAGAAACCTAGTCGATGAACTTTCTCCCTAGGATCAAAATCTTAGTCTGATGAATTTTCTCCTAAGATAACAAAAAAAACCGGGACTTAGGTCTGATGAATTTTCTCCTAGGATCAAATCTTAGTCTGATGAATTTTCTCCTAAGATAGAACACCTAGTCTGATGAATCTTACTCCTAGGATCAAAATCTTAGTCTGATGAATCTTTTCCCTAAGAATAAAAACCTAGTTGTATAGACTTCCAGGACAAATCTGTCTGATGAATTTTCTCCTAGGATACAAAAGTGTGCCTAGTCTGATGAATTTCTCCTAGATCAAAATCTTAGTCGATGATCTGTTCTCTAAATAGAAGAAACCTAGTCTGATGAACTTTCTCCTAGGATCAAAATCTTAGTCTGATGAAACTTTCTCCTAAGATAGCAAGATAACAAAAAGACCTAGTCTGATGAATTTTCTCCTAGGATCTAAATCTTAGTCTGATGAATCTTTCTCCTAAGATAGAAAACCTAGTCTGATGAATTTTCTCCTAGGATCACAATCTTAGTCTGATGAATTTTTCTCCTAAGATAGACGACCTAGTCTGATGAACTTTCTCCTAGGATCAAAATCTTAGTCTGATGAAACTTTCTCCTAAGATAGCAAGATAACAAAAAGACCTAGTCTGATGAATTTTCTCCTAGGATCTAAATCTTAGTCTGATGAATCTTTCTCCTAAGATAGAAAACCTAGTCTGATGAATTTTCTCCTAGGATCACAATCTTAGTCTGATGAATTTTTCTCCTAAGATAGACGACCTAGTCTGATGACCTTTCTCCTAGGATCAAAATCTTAGTCTGATGAATTGTTCTCCTAAGATTGAAGACCTAGTCTAGTGGGTTTTCTCCTAGGATCAAAATCTTAGTCTGATGAATTGTTCTCCTAAGATAGAAGACCTAGTCTGATGAATTTGCTAGTCAAAAGTCCTTAGTTTTACTCACAGGAGACGTACCTGCCAATCAAGTCTTTAATTTTACTTTCACCATTGCATCAATAGCTTAGGTGATTTACATTTTGCCAACAACTCACCAATCTTCCCAGCCACCAAACTGGGGCAGAAAATTTTCTTTGTTTGTCTATTTTGTTGCAGTCAGGAGCCCACCTGGAGAACAAGGGAATGCTTTTCAAGTTCAGCAATCAGGAGCTCACCTGGAGAACAAGGGAATACTTTTCAAGTTCAGCAATCAGGAGCCCACCTCGAGAATAAGGGAATACTTTTCAAGTTCAGCAATCAGGAGCCCACCTGGAGAATAGAGGCATGTATTTCATGTATTCGGTCAAGCATCACTCGGAGGAATAGCAAAATATCTCCGATCACAATGCAAGGCAAGAACGCAAGAATCCCATCGGAAGAATACAAGTTCAAGGCAACACAAGAGCAAGTTTGAAGACATAGATAGGACTTTTGTACTTTATAAGATCATCGCTTAGGCTAGCTTCTTTTATTTAGACACGGTGAAATAAGGAGGTCAGCGAGCAGTAGCAGCAACAACAACAGTGAAATCACAGCTCCTAGTAGTCCCAGCTACCAAAACTTCCCGAACTACACTGACCTGATTTCTTTTAGCCAAGGATATGTAGGCAATCTTTGAAGCAGGGTTCGGTCAGACGGTTTTCAAAAATGTTTCACACGGAGTATTCGAACGGGCAAAAATCGCTCGTATCCGCTCACTTATCTTTGCCCGAAAACTCTTCGTGTTCCCGAGCAAAGAAGGGCAGCTGTGAGCACGTGATTTTTGACCTACATGAATTATTCCCAAAAATTCAAACAAAATGATTTCTTTCATTATTTGGCAATTTTGTGAATTCTTGTGTTATTTTATGCTAATTGTTTGCATTTTATTTGTGCATTTAATTCATATGAAAATATAAAAATACACTTGACATTAGCATTTAGGATTTAATTTCATGTTTTAGGATTAATTAGTAGTTGAATTGCGTCTAAAACAAAATATAAAGAAAATAACAAAAATAGTCCATTTTTTGTTAAATGTTGAATTTGTCATGGGTTTGCTTTTAAATAGGATTTAATAGATTTTTAGGAATTAATTAGTTTAATTTTGGAAATAAATTAGGTCTTTAATTTTGCATTTTAATAAAGTTAGAAAACATAAAAATACAAAATAAAAACAAATAAAAGAAATAAAAAGGGAAAAGAAAAGAAAACAATTAAAAAGTAAGAGGAAAATATAGGCTTAGTGATATGCCCACATTTGGGCCAAATTCTAATCTAATTCCCCAGCCCAAGCAATTACCACCGGAACCCGTTTGCCCAAGCCCAATCTCCCATTACCCGGTCTGTCTACGCCCCGTCACCAAACGACCCCGTTTCGAGCACATTTAATCCTGGCCGTCGAGGATCCATCATCCAACGACCAGGAACTGATGGGTCAATAATATAAATCGGTCGGAACCGACCCCCCCTCTATCGTCTCCCTCACTCACCCCTCTTCTGTAACCCTAGAGACCGCCGCCCCTTCTCCCACTGCCTTGGGGTGGCGGCGCCACCACAAACCGCCGCCAAAATTACACCCCTAACCCTCCCTTACCTCCTCACTCCGAATCCACCCTTAGTTTACTTCAAATCATCACCAGGCGTCTCAAATACCAGATCGAAGATCTGGTCAAACCCTTACCCGCTCCAAACAACTTCAAATTTACACCCTAGGCTCTTCTCTTCATCCTCTTTCCATATCCAACATTAATTTCCCTCGAACCACAACCGAACGGCTCGAATGATGATTTGAGGATCTGTCGTAAAGCCCTAAATCTTCCAAAGGGCTCTAAAATCACACCTCAAGCCTTCTTAGACTTCCTCATTCTGAATTTCAAGTGGAAGCTTTCAAGTCCAGGCAGAATCCCACGAGCCCTAAATTTAGGGTTTAAAGAACCCTAATTCGAGTAGGTGTTCAGGCTGGTCCAATCAGTAAGTTTATTCGTAATTTTGTTATTTCTTCGTCCTCGTGAGTGTTTGATTCGACTGTGTTCTTGGTGACAATTAGTATCGCTTTAATTTCTGTTTTGATTTAGTCTAGTCCTGATATGATTTTGTTAGTTTAAACGTTTAAATGTCAGTTAATTAGCTCAAGTGATTAATTGTTAGTGTAATTGGATTTTCTGTTATTTTTGATTTAGTTTTGATGTGTTTGCTTTTCTTCTGATAGTAATAGTTTGTTCATCTGGTTGTGATTTGAATCCGTTAAAATTAGGGTCAATTAGGTTTGATAGGTTGATTCTGTGATGGTTTAAGTAATTGGTCTAAGTAATTGATGTGGATTTTGATTAGTATTGTTCTTAGGTTTGTTCTCTGTTTATCCAAGTTTCAGTATAATTGTTAGTTTACTTCAGTCAATTTCAATTAGTTTAGGTGTTTGGATATAGCTGATTAACTCTTAGTTTGGTAGTCAATTGACTATGGTTCAGTTAAAAGATAGTTTAGTAGGTTATTTTAGAGGTATTCAAGGGCAGTTTAGGTATTCCTAAATAGAAAGAATGTTGTATTTGAGACTAGAACCAACTAGAATCTTCTAGGACCTTCCAAAGTAGGGCTTTAGTGTAAATTTCAGTAATTTTAGTGGGATAACTTGAGTAACAAGTCAGAAAATAGAGGGTTAAGTAGAAATAAGTGAAGGACTAAAGGGCAAACACAAAAGCTGAAGGCTGCCCTCATTGGTGCCTATAAAAGGCAGTCTTCTTGGCTTCATTCACAAGTTTGGAAACCCCAAAAATTCCCTCCAAAAACCCCCTCTGAAAATCTGAGCCTAAAATTTGAACTTCAAATTCAAAATCCTCTCGTAGATCTTAGATTCTGCCCAAAAAAAAAATCCAAAAACAAACAGGAAATATTATAGAAAAACCAAAAAATACTGTTCTATTGTAAGTCTAGGTCAATTTCAAAGTTTATCAATTGATTTGGCATCATTAAGCCTAAGGATTTGATTGTTGAAACTTTCTGGAGGTTCATGGTTTAATTCTGAGAGGGATTGAGCTTAGATTGAGGCTGTTTGTTTGTCTACTGGTTGCTGTTTCGTTTGTCCTTCTTCCTGGGTTGTAGCAATACAGTTTTGGTTTTCAATTAATCCTATTGCTGTGTGGTTGCTGGATTACATTTGCTGAAGCCTTGCATCTGCTTTATACTGCTGTAGCTGACCTCTTCTTCTCCTTATTTTGATTCCATATCCAGGTACCTTTTTTAGCTTCAAACGTTATGTGAAGAATCAGATCCACTTGTATCCACTTCTGAAGTGCAATAATAGACAAGCTGTTACATGAATGTGTTGCTGTATCCCATTTCATTTTGATGTTCATCATAAGCATAATAGTTAGTCATGTTGTTGAGACTTTTGGATTATTGTAATTAGACTGTCTAAATTGCTTGTGTAGTTGTGTTAGTGAAGCTGTATGGTACAGTTGTTTAGTATAGCTCTAATAAATTCCATTTCACCTAGAATTTGATGTTATGTTAATAGACATTGAATTACAGTTAAATCCAGGTCCAAAGGAATTTGACAATGACTTACGTAGGTTTTGACACAGTTTTGGAATCAAGTTTTAAACACCAACGTTTGGTTCATTAAAGGTATACAAATCCAAACATAAACGTGAAATCCAGATTTAGAAATCAGCCCGTGGATTGAAACACCTGATAGTTTGTTTGACACAATATATGATCCAGGAGAATCACGGACAGTCCAATGGCTGTCGTAGCATAGGTACTTAACTGCTGCATTTGTCAACTTGTTAAAGCTAAGCTCAAACTCTGAAAATAGTCACTTATACTGGATCCAGTCATGTTACTAATAGGCCCAGTTGGATGCAAAATCCCTCCTACTGTTTTCTCCATTTGGGCCCCTGCAAAGGCCCAAGGCCGGCCAGAGATCCTATTGAAATTCCTAGTTCTTGGGCCAATATTTGAGAGCTTAAAATTCTTTTAAAGGTGTAATTTGATTTAGTAATATATCTGGGCCTTCGGGTTAGGTAGTGGGTCCAAACTAAAAGGCTTGCCCTTTTGTTTGAACCCAGACTTGAACTTGAAGCCCGAATTTCATAATATTAATTAACTAGGATTCTTTAGAGACAAATTTAAATAGAAAATTGTAGTTTGCTCTAGGATGGCCTTTAAATAATAAAACGAGATGAGCCTCGCCAAACAAAATGCATAAATTGCGGGGCCCTCATTAAATGCTTATATTAAAATACTTAGATTCGGGGCGTGCCGTTTAGCAAATTTCACGGCCCTCCGCAAAGATAATAACCTGTTAGCCACTTTAGGCGCGTTCTTTAATAATTTTACCTTCCTAAATTCGGGTGTGCATTTCATGCGACCCAAATCCAAATCCCAAAACGTCGAATAAAACGTGTCGAGGATCCAGGTGCATTTCATGTGACGTGTTCCAAAAACACGTTTTTAAACGACGTTCACTTCCTTAAAAATTGACTAAAAGCGGTAAATAATTCTAAAATTGCACTATGGGTTGTAACATGTATTAAAATCAGATTATAAGCCAAATATGACAGTTGAGCGACCGTGCTAGAACCACGGAACCCGGGAATGCCTAACACCTTCTCCCGGGTTAACAGAATTCCTTACTCGGATTTCTGGTTTGCGGACTGTTAACAGAGTCATATTTTCCTCGGTTCGGGATTCAACCAGTGACTTGGGACACCATTAATCTCCCAAGTGGCGACTCTAAATCTTAATAATAAATCCCGTTCCGATTGTCCTTTAATTGGAACAACTCCTTTACGCCCTTGCGGGTGTAGTAGAAAAAGGAGGTGTGACAACATTGAATTATCAATTCACATGCAGAAAGATCAAGAGAATAAAATTGACCCTATTTACATTGAGTGAATTTCGTAAATGGTCATATAACTATGAATTTTGTTCACCAATGTAACGATTCGACTGATCGTTTTTTGAGTATTTGAACTCCGTTCCCCTATTCTGATGCTTTTTGTATGTACTTTTGATAACTTATGACTTGGGGGGATGTGTGATTTGGTTTTCATGGGGTCTTGGAATGATTTGGAATGCTCAGTTTCTTTTTGGAAGACTTAAGTTGGAAGAGTTCACCAATGATTGACTTTTGTATAAATGACCTCTGATTGGTGATTAGATGGTTCCAGTAAGTTTGTATGGTGATTTTGGACTTAAGCGTATGTTTGAATTTGGATTTGGAGGTCCCTAAAAAGTTGTAAGCTTATTTGCCGAAAGTTGGCAACTTGAAGAATTAGAGAGTTCATAAGTATGAGTGATAGTTAACTTTGATAATATCCGATTGTATTTTAGGGACTTAAAATAGGTTCGTTTTGTTGAATGGAACTTGTGTGTAAAGTTTTGTTGTGATCTGAAGTGTTTAGGCATGAATCAAGTGCTTGGTTGAAAGTTTAAAAGTTCTTGAACTTAAGAGAAGTGCAACTTGTGGTTTGATCCTTGATTAGTAGATGTTATTATCTCGTGTGTATTTGAAAGTTTTAGGTAGGTTCAGGTAGTGTTTATGGATTTGTTGATATCATTAGAAGGGGTCCCGAGTGGCTCAACTGAGTTTCGGACCACCTAGAGCATGTTGAAGTTGGCAGATTTTGCTATGTATGGTATGCTTCACGATTGCGGAGCAGGTCTTGCAATCTCGAAATGTTATTTGGAGCTGGAGGAGATTTGTTCTTCGCATTCGCGATGGGGAATTCACATTCGCAAAGAAGGAGTTGAGGCCGAGAGATTAACCTTTGCGTTCACGAAGTCAGGGTCGTGTTTGCAAAAGATGCTGGGCTAGAAGGTATCGCATTCCTGTAGGTTTGGCAGGTAAGGCATCGCGATCACGTGGGGTCTTTCACGATCGCAAAGGAGGAATTTCTAGCAGAAGCTTTTTGTGCTTCGCGAACGCGAGGTAGGGTCACGTTCATGAAAAGCACCCCTAGGCAGATTATTCTATGTTGTCATTTCAGGATTTTTGCCAATTCTATCATATTTTGAACCATAGAATTTGAGAGGGGCAATTTTGCAAGGAGATTTTCATGCAAGACTAAAGAGTAAGTGATTTCTACTCATTTAAGGTATTATTTCATGAATCTTCATGGATAATTAATACCTAAAGTATGGAATTTTGTGATAGAATTTTGAATTTTTGCCTACAACTTAAGAGAGTAAAAATTGAGTTACGATTTGGACTTGGATTTGAAAAGCTAAACACTTATTTGGACATGTGGAGTTATGGGAAAACGAGATCTACCCCTAGACTTAGGTTTTGACTATGTGGGCCCAGGTTGACTCTTATTGACTTTTTGGGAATTGATTAAAGATTGAAAATTCATTGTTTGAAATTGATTCTTCTGATGTTGTTTAACATTATTGTGTTATTTATCTAGATTCGAGCTGGTTGGAGGTGATTTCTTAAGTAAAGGAAATTCTTGAAGGTACATTTGGCTTGTTAAGTAAGTATCTTGATTAACCTTGTTATAAGGGAATAATCCTTAGGATATGACCTTATTTGTCTAAATAAAATGCGTGGAAAGCGGCGTATATGCAAGGTGCTATGTATGATTCATGATCGGATTAGACTGTTGGCTTTTTTTATGCCTTATTTGAATTGTGTGCTTTCTATGATTCATGTTTTTATCATTTGTATGATAACGTAAGTTTATCCTTTCATGCCAGTAATCATGTTTAGGATTACTATATTTTAATTGGCCAGATGGGATATTTATGAAATTGTGGTTATACTTGATTTAGCCCTAGTCATGTTTCACATATCATGCACACACCCACAATTTATTATTATTATTATCATTATTATTATTGTTATTATTATTATTATTATTGTTATTTTATTATTATTATTTTATTATTATTATTACTATTATTATTATTATTATGCACTATGGCATCAAAACCAACAAGTAAAGGCGGTGTGACTGGAGAGTTGAGAGGGTTTATTGAAGGACTCAACTGTTTCACAGATCTTGGTATTGCCCAAAAGGGTAAGGATGAAGTGTATCGCAAGAAGGCTAAGGAGAAGACGTTGTTTTGAGTGTTGAGATTTGGGGTATCTTAGGAGCGATTGTCCCAAATTTCGGATGAGTGTACCTCAGCAAGGCACCTAAGATATAATTTTGCACCAGTTGCTAAACCATCTACACAGCCAGCTAGAGATGTAGGTCAGGCGGGCAGAGGTCGTCCTAGAGGTAGATGCCATGCCACTTTTTATGCTTTCCCTGGTAGGCCTGAGGTGATTGCGTCTAATGCATTCATTAAAGGCATTGCTTCGATGTATCATATAGATGATTTGGTATTATTTGATTCGGGTTCTACTTATTTGTATGTATCATCCTACTTTGTATCGTATTTGGATATGCCTCGTGGTTCCCTTGATATTCCTGCTCATGTATCAATACCTGTTGGTGTTCTATTATGGTGGATCGTGTATATCGGTCTTGTGTGGTTTCTGTTCGGGGTTATGAGACTAGGGTTGATCTTCTATTACTTAATATGGTTTATTTTGAGGTAATTTTGGATATGGATTGGTTATTTTTGTACCCTGCTATTATTGATTTCTACGTTAAGACTGTGACATTGGCTATGTCGGGGTTGCCGAGGGTGGAAAGGAGGGGTTCTTTTGTCATACTCCTAGTAGGGTGATTTCATTTCTTACGGATGGTTGAGAAGAGATGTTTTGCATATCTGGACTTTGTTAGAGATGTTGGTGTCGGGAACTCAGCCCATACCTGTTTCACTGCATCACATGGCTCTAGCTGAGTCCATAGAGCTGAAGGAACAATTGCTAGAGTTGTTGGATAAGGAATTCATCAGGCCGAATGTTTCTCCTTGGGGTGCACCAGTGTTGTTTGTGAAGAAGAAGGATGGTTCCATGAGGATGTGAATTGATTATAGGAAACTGAACAATGTTACTATCAAGAACAAGTATCCATTTCCTTGCGTTGATGATTTATTTGATCAGCTAAGGGTGCCAAGGTGTTTTGGAATATTCACTTGAGATCATGTTATCATCAGTTAAAGATCAGGGCTTCAGATATCCCTAAGACAACTTTCAGGACTCGCTATGGGCATTATGAGTTCTTGGTGATGTTGACCCATCATCTTTCATGCATCTTATGAACAATGTATTTCAGCCTTATTTGAATTCTTTTGTTATTGTGTTCATTGATGATATCTTGGTATATTACTGTAGTAGGGAGGAGCAGGGGCAACATTTGAGGATTGTACTTCAGATTCCGAGGGGGAAGAAGTTGTATGCTAAGTTCTCCAAGTGTGAGTTTGGGTTGGACTTAGTGGCATTCTTGGGCCATGTAGTGTGTGGTGATCGAATCAAAGTTGATCTAAAGAATATTGAGGGAGTTCAGGGTTGGCCCAAACCTTCTACAAATATAGAGATCAGGAGTTTCTTAGGTTTTTCTGGCTACTATTGTCGCTTATTGGAAGGGCTCTCGTCTATTAGAGCTCCATTGACCAAGTTGACTCAAAAGGGTGCTTCATTCAAATGGTTTGACAAGCGTGAGGAGAGCTTTAAAAGTTCAAGACACCTTTGACTATAGCTTCAATTTTGGTTTTTGCCTTCAGGATTGGGATGTATACTGTCTATAGTGATGCTTCACATGTTGGCCTTTGGTGTGTTTTGATGCAGATCATTGAGGATATATTGAGGGCATGCGTTATTGTTTTTGGAGGCCATTAGGGTCAGTTCTTATCATTGTCAAAATTTGCTTTAAACAAAAGCTACCGGTCCAGTATCCAGATGTTTCCGAATGAGTCTTTATATGAGAGGCTGCGTCATTCTTCGGTTGGTTAGTTTGAGCCTGGTGAGGCTATGTTGTTGAATACAAATTTGGTCCTGTGATACTTTGGAGAAGGTGAAGTCTATTCAGGAGAGGATTCGACAACTTAGTCCAGGCAGAAGAGTTATGTGGATAAGAAGGTTCGCGATGTGATATTTATGGAAGGTGCGAATGTTCTTCGTAGAGTTTTACCTCTGAAGGTTGTGATGAGGTTTGGAAAGAAGGGCAAGTTTAGCTCGAGGTTTATTGTCAATTTGAGGTGTTGGAGAGAGTGGGCGAGGTTGCTTATAAACTTTCTTTGCCTCCTAGTCTGCCGGGAGTTCATCCGGTGTTTCATTATTTCCATGCTTCGAATGTATCATGAAGACAAGTTCATGTTTCGGACTTAGCACAATACAATTAGATGATAATCTGGCTCTAATAATGTGCCGGTGAAAATTTTGGATAGGCAAGTTTGCAAGCTTAGGTCTAAGGAGATCACCTCAGAGAAGGTGATTTGGAGAGGCCAACCGAGCAAAGAGACTACTTGGGAGACCGAGTTAGATATGTAGAACAAATATCTGTATCGTTTCAAAAGTTCAGGTACATTTCTTATTCCATTTGAGAATGAATGTTTGCATAAAGTTGGAGAATGTAATGACTCGACCGATCATTTTGGGTATTTGAATCCAGTTTCCCTATTTAATGCTTCCCGTATATGTTTTTGATATTTTATAACTTGCGAGGATGTATGGTTTGGTTTTCATGGGGTTCGAGAATGATCCGGAACACTTAGTTTCATTTTGAATGCCTTAAGTTGGAAGAGTTGATCAGGGTTTAACTTTTGTGTGAACGACCTCAGATTGGTGATTCGATGGTTCCAATATGTTGGTATGGTGATTTTGGACTTAAGCATATGTTCGGATTTAGATTTGTAGGTTCCTAGAAGATTGTGAGCCTATTTGCCGAAAGTTGGTAACTTGATGAATTAGAGAGTTCCTAAGTTTGATCAATAGTTGACTTCGATAATATCGAACTCTGATTAAGGTTTGCAGACTTGGAATAGGCTTGTTTGTTGAATGTAACTTCTGTGCAAAGTTTGGCTATGATCTGAAGTGGTTTGCATGTATCAGACGCTTGGTTGGAAGTTTAGAAGTTCTTGAACTTAAAAGAAGTGCAACTTGCGGTTTGATCCTTGATTTGTAGATGTGATGTTCTCCTATATCTTTGGAAGATTTGGGTAGTATTTACAAACTTGTTGGTATGATTGGACGGGGTTCCAGGTGACTCGGGTGAGTTTCAGATCATCCGGAGCATGTAAAAGTTTGTAGATTTTGCTAATGTCTGGTGTGCTTCGGGATCGTAGAGCAGGTCTCGGGATCGCAGAATGTTATTTGGAGTTGGGGGAGATTTGTCATCGACTTCTCGATGGGGCAGTGTGTTCACGAAGAAGGATCTGAAGATGGGAGATTAGCCTTCGTGTTCGCAAAGGCAGGGTCGCATTCGCGAAGACAGGGTCGCATTCGCGGATGAGGGTGGGCTGGAAAGCATGGCGTTTGCGGGGTGTGTGTCGCGTTCGTGTAGGTTTGGCAGGTAAGACATCGCGGTCGCGAGGGGTCTTCCGCGATCGCAAAGGAGGAATTTGTGGCAAAAAGTATTTTGTGCTTTGCGGACATTGAGACATGGCTTGCGTTCCCGAAGAGTACCCCTGGGCAGACTATTTTAAGTTGTTATTTCTGGATTTTAGTCCATTCTCTCATATTTTGAACCCTACACTTGGAGAATATGATTTTGCAAGTATATTTTCATACAAGACTAATGGTAAGTGATTTATGTTCATTTATGGTATTATATCAAGAATCTATATGGATTATTAACACCTAGAACATAAATTCTTAAGATGAAACATGGGGTTTTTGCCTACAACTTAAGAGAGTGAAAATTGAGATTTTGAGATGTGATTTGAACTAGGATTTGAAAACTAAATACATATTTGGACTCGTGTGGTTATGGGTAAACAAGATCTACCCCTAAACTCGGGTTTTGACCATGTAGGCCCGGGTTGACTTTTGTTGACTCTTTGAAAATTGATTAAAGATTGAAGCTTTATATTTGTAATTGATTTCTATGATGGTGTTCACATTATTAAGTGTTATTTGGCTAGATTCGAGCCGATTGGAGGTGATTTCCAAAGGAAAAGCGATTTTGGAAGGTTGATTTGGCTTGTTAAGATAAGTATCTTGCCTAACCTTGTTGTGAAGAAATAAACCTTCGTATATGACCTCATTTGTCTAATTAGGATGCGTATGAAGCAACATATGTGCGATGTGATGAGTTTATATGTGGATGCTATGTATGATTCATGACCGGATTAGACTTTAGGCTTTTATATACCTTGTTTGGATTTTGTACTTTCTATGATTCATGTTTTAATTATTTGTAAGACTATGTGAGCTTGTCCGTTCATGCTACTGATCATGTTTAGGATTACTATCTCTTAATTGGCCAAAATGGGCCATTTATGAAATTTTAGTTATATTTGATTTAGCCGTAAGCATATTTTACATATCATGCACACATTCGCACTTTTATTATTATAATAATAATAATAATAACAACAATAATAATAATCTTGAGCATATGTCTCTTTTACGATGAAATGATGTTTCTTATTGTTATGATCATGTCACGTATGTACATATTGAGGGGTTTATTTGGACGTGGCATGAGGACTCTTTCATGCAGTTGTTGTGCTATTATTATTATTGTGGTACAAGGTCTTTGTCGTGCCGTTATGATAATTTTGTTACTATTTTTGCACAAGTATTATATTGTGTAGTATGTGAATTCTTATCCATTCCCTAGGATCACCCTCTCATGTTTCTCTCTTGATGGAGTACACGCGGTTTGTGATAAATTGTGAGAAGTTTTGTTGATTATGATATGGAATCCGATGATGGTGAGTTTGGAGCATAAAGGTGGAAGTTTTAACCATGTAAGTGAAACCTTTATGCCTTATTATGCATTCTATATGCCTTCTATGCTGAATTCTAATATGCTACAAGATGCCTTTGTTCTATGTTGACGACTTTTTAGTCAACATTGAATTAGCCATGATGAGTTTATATGTCTTAATGATATTTGATGATATTGCATCTTTGTTATAGTCTTGTTTTGAATAATTATGAACTGCACATGTTTATTTGATCAGTGAGTATCACATGACTTGAACCTACTTCCTACTTCATCGAGGTTAGTCTTGATGCTTACTTAGTACATGCTGTCTCATACTTATGCTATACTTCTACACATTTCGTGCAGACCTGGACGTTGGCAATAGCAGATTTTAGGAGTGAGTCTTGTAGCTGACGAAGAGGATTCAAGATAGTGTTGCATGATCGCTCGCAGACCCTTGGTGTCCCCTTCCCCTATCTTTCCTAGTGTTATTTGTATATTAAGACAATATTGTATTATTGAGGTTTCTCTGTATTATGTATTAGAGCTCATGACTCCGCATTACCAAGTTTTGAGGATTGATGTTGTAGTATCTACAAATGGTCCATTATTGAAGATTTATTTCTCTATTTATTTTATTTCAGTAATATTATATCTTGTTTTGTTGAAATGGGTCTACATTGAGCATGTTGGCTTACCTAGCCTTGGAGGTTACGTGCCATCACGACCTTTGATTGGATTTTAGATCGTGACAACTAAAATCATAAAATTATATTTTTTATACAAAAATTGCAAGACTTTAACCTACCCACATAAAAGTCACAATTTCCAAAAAGTCCAACTTTCTGATGCGGTACTTTTTTTTACTCCATATTTCTTTTCAAACTCATAAACATTAACCCAGTTAGAAGACGACCGACCCGACCCGACCCGACCCAATCCGATCAAAAACTCATAAGCATAAATCAAAAATATACTAAATAAACATGAGCGAACCTTTTTTCCCAAAATATATGTTTTTTATATCCTTATCTAATACCTTTTATTTTCTTTTTCAAGATCTTCATCTAAATTGATAGTGGTTATTGTCCCTAGAACTCTCTTTTTCAGAGTATCTATCTCCTTATACGTACCTTTTTTTCCCCTCATAATCTCATGCAAAATACTCCAATAAAGAAAGACATATTACTTTGCAAAGCCTACAATATATAAATATATATTATATTCACTTGTTATAATTCTGCTTATCGGGCAGTTTCTATACCGGTTCACCCCGACATAATTCTATAAATCTCTTTCTTATAAAACTCCTTTGGAATAAAATATCATTCCATTAAAATTTATAAATTCTTTGATTGCACTTTCATTTTTTTTTTAAAGAATATGGTTTTGTCAGAAGTTAAATTTTTCTCTACTTATGTATGTAATTCTTACCTTCATCATCGTTTAATGGTAATTCAGCAATCAATATGATCACATGAACATGGCCACACTACACAAACACTTAGTCTGGCATATCAGAAACTTTTCTAATCATATTGAGATAACTTGAAAAAAATAGAAGAGGAAGATTTGTCATAATACTCCAAGTAAACAAACACCATGGTAATACGTGTATGTGTAACCAATTATGTGCCAAAGGTGTTTCTTCATCTGGATTAAAATCAAGAATCCATCTTACAACTTTCATTAGATTATTATCAAAACAAATGAATCTCCTAACGACCCGTCCAGTCGTCTTGCTTTTTAGAACCACGTTCCCTTGTTTGAGACTTTCCGTAGGTGTTTTCCTTATTTTATGGCTTGAAGGCGCAATTGGTTTGGCACCGGAAGGGTTCCGGTTGAATTTGAGATGCTTAGTTCCATGGTAGTGGCCTAAGGTGGCCAAGTATGACGTAAGTTAATACTTTAAGTAAAGGACCTTGGAATCAGGATTTGAACATTTCAACATGTTCATATGGTGGTTTTAGACTTGGGTGTATGTTCGGGTCGAGTTTCGGGTAGTTCAGGAGCGATCAACGCTTATCGGCGTAAGTTGGCATTTTGAATGTTTTTGAATTTGCTAAATTTGACTTGGAGATGACTTTGGTGATATCGGATCACGTTTAGTATTATGAGCCTAGAGATAGGTTCGTGTTGTCATATTTGACTTGTTTGAAGTTTGGCTCCATTCTGTTTTGTCTAAGTATGATTCGTCACGTTTGGAGTTAGTTGAAAGGAGTTAGAAGTTTGGAAAGTTGATTAGTTTGGTTTGGGGTGTGATTCTTGGTTGTGAACATTTTATGTGTTTTGAGATGTCGAGTAGGTCCGAATTATATTTGTGAACTTGCTGGTATGATATGACGAAGTCCTGGGTGGCTCGAGTGGATTTCATACCACCCAGAGTATGTCGAAGTTGGTAGATTTTTGCTAGTACTGGCGTTCTTCTTAATCACGAAGCAATTCCTACGACCGTGGAGAAGAAATTTCAGAGGGGCAGATTTTTCTCTTCATGAACGTGAAGGAGGCCTCGCGAACACGTTGAAAGACATGGTCCTTCTTCACGAACACGATGGTGTCTATGTGAATGCGAAGAAGGAAGGGGGGATGTTACGATTTGGCCTTCACGAATGCATTGGGTCTCCCACGAACGCGAAGGGTCTGGGTCAGTGGCCTTCGCAAACACGGCTGAAGGTCCCCGCAAAGAAGGGCCTGGTAGAAGCTTAATATCAGTGAGCTCGGACTTGGTTCATTTTATTTTCGTTTCTCTTATACCAAGGGCGATTTGGGGTAATTTTGGAGAGCCATTTTTATTATCTAATGTAAGGTAAGTGATTCCAACTTGTTGTGAGTTAAATACATTGATTATATATGGAATTTGACATAAACATTGGTAGAAATTGTTGCATATTTTGGGATTTTTCTTGGCAACCAAGAAATTGATAAAAAGTCAATTTGACTATAAATTGGACATGAAATTGGAACAAATTATATATTTGAGTTCGTCATACTATGGATAACATTTATTTTTGAGGATTTTCTGAATCTGGCGAATGGGTCCGGGATTGAATTTTCTTGAATTTTTGTATGGGGTTGTACATTATTTCTAATTGATAAATTATGGGTTCTTGAGTATGTTTTGACTAGTTTGTACGTTACTTTGGCTAGTTTTGGGTCATTTGGAATTAGCTTAAGGTGTTAGAGCGGTGTTGGAGCTGATTATCGGATTCCAGAGCGAGATAAGTCTCTCACCTAACCTTGTAAAAGGGAACTCATCTTCATAGGTATTCTATTTGCTTCATGCTATGTGTTATGGGAGCTACGTACGTACGAGGTGACAAGCATCCGTGCGTATTGCTAAATCTTGATATGTCCGAGTAGACTTAGACTTATACTATGCTTTAACTGTACTACTTGAGTTAATCTTGCATGTTTTAATTCTTTAAATTCATATTTTAACCTGAGACTAGACTTGCGTAGATTACCGAGATTTGCTATTTTTGAGACTTGGCACGCTACTTAATTATCTGTAGAGCTATGCCTTCTCTTACGAATATACTCCATAGTTTTCCTTATTTATTTGGAAGTTTCCTGATTACTTAATTCGTACGTATCTTCAAGGGTTGGGCTAGTGTTCCGCCGATCAATACTACTTGAGAGGTAGAGGAAGTCTTGGTAAAGAGGGATTAGTCATTCATACTAGCAATGTAGCCTCTTGAATGTAGAGCTTCGTGCAGTTTGAAAACCATTATCGGGAGGCCCGCCTAAGGCCATAAAGAGACTTCTTGAGTCTGTAGACCAAAAGGTGAAGAATTAGGAGAGGCACACACTTCAAGATCAGGAGGAACCTTCATATAAACCTCCTCATAGAGATCACCATGGAGGAAAGAATTGATCACATCAAGCTGGAAACCAGTCTAGACCCACTTAACAGCAAGGGTAAGTAAACACTTGATGGTGGTGAGCTTGACAACATGAGAATGTCGCAGTAAAGTCAATGCCCTCCTTTTGTGTGTCCCCTCTAATGACTAACCTGGATTTATACCTCTCAATGGAGCCATCATCTTTTTGTTTGATCTCATACACTCACTTACAAGGATAGCCTTCTTATGATGGGGGAGAGGTACAATATCCCAGGTCTGATTAGCCTCAAGTGCCTGAAATTTCTTTAGCACTG
Organism: Nicotiana attenuata; assembly: GCF_001879085.1. NCBI lineage: Eukaryota > Viridiplantae > Streptophyta > Magnoliopsida > Solanales > Solanaceae > Nicotiana > Nicotiana attenuata. The sequence continues at coordinate 1,161,155 of NW_017670250.1, read as the reverse complement.
TCTCTTGCCATACAGGACGCGAAGCTGCCTGCTAGTAGAACTGAGGCTCATGCATATGTATATCACTAGAAGTAACCTTAGAATAACTTGGAAGAGAATCAAGGAATTGAGCAGAAGAGCAAATAAAATCCTTAAGATAAGTGGGCTGTTGAACAGTTCTGGAAGATTTCCTCAAAGGAGGAGGAGATGGATGTGTAGGAGTAGATGAAGAAGTAGAAGGAGAGGTAGCAGAATAGAGAGCAAGGAGAAGCTGTTAGGAGGAGAAGTGATAGGAAGAGGAGCAGTTCTAGGAGAAATAGTAGTAGAAGCAGAACTAGAGGTTGTTGGTGGAGTGACAAAATCTAGAAATTCTGAGGGAGAATGAAACATAGAAGGAGAAGTAGATTTGTAAGGAAAAATATGCTCATGAAACATTGCATCCCTTGAGAAAAATATGGCATAATTATCAAAGTTGAGGAGTTTGTAGCCCTTCTTACCACAGGGGTACCCCAATAAAACAGAAGTGATAGACCTGAATTGAAACTTACCTCTACCAATATTAGGGGAAGTGGCGAAACATAAGCAACCAAAGACTTCAATTGATCATAAGTTGGAGTGGTGTGATGAAGTTTCACATAAGGAGAAACATTATGAAGTACAGCTGAGGGCATTCTATTTATGAGGTAAGTAGCAGTTAATATACAATCTCCCCAATACTTGAGGGAAAAATTAGATTGAAACATAAGTGCCCTTGAGATATCCAACAAATGCTTGTGCTTTCTTTCTACAACTCCATTCTGTTGAGGAGTGTGAGGTATTGTAGTTTGATGTAAGATGCCTTGTCTAGAGAAGAACATAATAGCCTCTGAACTACTACCAATTTCAAAGGCATTATCAGATCTAAAAGCTTGAACAGATGACTGAAAATGTACCCTAACCATGTTGATAAAAGCTTTAAGAATAGAGAGGGCGTTACGTTTACAAGATAGAAGATGAGTCCAGGTGACTCTTGTATGATCATCAACTAATGTTAGAAAATATCTAAAACCATTATATATTCTAGTGTTGTAAGGATCCCAAATATCAATATGAATTAACTGAAAAGGGGCAGAAGAATCTATAACACTATCAGAGAAAGGTAATCTTTGTTGTCTGGCGATTGTACATATAGGACAGATAAAAGACTATTTAGAAGATACTTAATCAGACAAATATGATATAGATCTCATTCTATTAAAAGGCATATGCCCCATTCTCTAATGCCAAAATAAGTCCATTTTATTCAAGTGATTGATTACAAGTTGAAACACTGACAACATGATGGGTTTGTTCATTGGACTTATCAAAAGATACTAGGAATGAAACAAGCGTAGAAGATTGATTACAAGTAGGAATACTAATATCAAACTTAGGGATATGTAAAGTATTACAAGGAGAACTGTGAGACATAGAAGTAGATGAAACTGGAAAAAGGTCTGCATCCGGATAGAGGTAATAGAGATTGCCTACAGCTTTACCAATTTTGAATGGCCTCTTCAGAGAAGGGCCCTATAATGAGCACAGTGATTTGGTAAAAAGTGCTGAACAGTCCAGTTGAGATATGAGGTGATGGACAAATATTAAGTTAAAATGAAAAGATGGCACAAGAAGGACATTCAGTAAAATTATATCATGTCTAAGATGCAATGATCCAGTAGATATAACCTTAACTTTATATCCATTCGGTAGAGTTACCAGAAAAGGTTTAATTAAAGGTTGCACATTGAATATAAGGTGTTTGTGTGGAGTCATGTGGTTAGTGGCACCTGTATGTGCGGTATAAGGATTTACACCTAATTGTGATGATGCACATGTATGAGAATCTATAGAAACTACAACATATCTGCTAAACTAACCTGCAAAGTGAGCAAAAGCAGAGTTGTCCATAGTTGTAGCTTCAGAAGGGAGCAACAAACATTTGAGCTTGTTGGAACAAGGTCAGGAGATGTTGATATTGTTCCATGTGCTGAGGTGTTAGAGGTTTGTGGAAAAGAATTTGCAGGGACAACGGATGAAATCTCAGCCTGAACACAGGAAGCAGACTTCTTATTTTTGGTGAATTTGAAATCTGCTGGAAACATATGGAGTCTGTAGCACTTACCCACACTATGTCCAAGTTTCTTCTAATACTTGCAAGTAAGAGATATAGTACCCTTCCTAGCCTCAAAGTTGACTTCCTGAGTGAAGTTCCTATTAGTGGTGGAAGATGTTTGAGAAACTAGGAAGGAGGCTGTATCAATAGAGAAATTTGGAGCAGCAAAGTGTGCTTCCCTTTGGCTTTCATCTTGTTGCCAGAGTGAGTAAGCTTTACTAATGGGTGGAAGAGGGTTCATCAACATAAAAGCACTCTTGACAGTAGAATAGGAATCATTTAGACCACTGAAAAACTGAAATATTTGTTGATCCTCAATAAATTTAGGTAGGGCCCTACAAGAATAGACATGCCCTACGTAGGAGGAGTTTAGTTCATACCATAAACTCCTTCTTTTAGTGAAGTAGGAAGCTATATCAGATGAAACCTGAGTGGTTGAGCTGATTCCCCTATGGATTTGAATATATTTAGAACCATTTCACTAACCAAATCTCTCATTGATGTCCTTTCAGACTTCCTTGGCCGTGTTGAAGCACATAACACTGGTGGCTATTTCCCTGGATATAGAGTTTGTTATCCAGGCCTTCACCATATCATTACACCATTCCCAATATGGGAAATAAGGTGATTTAGGGGAGGATTGGGAAACTCTCCTATCCAACACACTAAGTTTATTCTTTGCAGAGAGAAGGGAGCATACTACTGCGCCAAAGGACAAATCCACACCTATTTAATGGCACAAACACTAGACTACTAGGATTATTAGATGGGTGGATATAAAAGGGGTGAGAAGGGTCTAGGGTAAGCAGAGTAAAACCGTTGGAGAGAGATGAAGGTTCAGCGTTATCCATCAGACTACCGATAATATAGACCACAATAACAACAAATGACTAGAGATTAACAGGTAGGATCACACTAAACATTCAGGCAAAAATGCTGACAGAATATCAATTGCATGCAAGCCAGAATCTACACAATCTTGGAGGAAATAGACTAGAAAGATATTGCTAGCCTTTTTCTAGCACCCGAAGACGTAAGGTCTTGAACGCATGCAAACCATAGAAAACAATTGAACCCACAAAATCGTCGAATATCCTTGAACAATTGAAGATTTTCAGTGGATTGAGTTGTCCGAAGTCAGAAACACGAAATCCCAAATTTTTATCGGCTAAAATCAAAGATCGGTATGTCCACTGTGGTTATCGAACGAGTACTAAAACTGACATAATTTTTGAGGAAGAATACTTCAGAGTAAAGCTCACAATGAGAGGAATCGAGATTCCTGCTCTGATATCATGTTAGCATGAAACATTACAAGCTATGGCGAATTAAAGACAAAGAAACCCTAGATGAAAGAGAGAAGAAGAGGGGGATGAACATGAGAAAAATGAGTCGGTCAATTTTTTTTTGACCAATGTGTCTCTTATTTCTAATTGTGGGCCTCTATATACATGTACAATTGTGAACCAATGAAACTCAAAATAAGAGAAGATATTTACAGACTAAAATACAAAGAATTGGGCCGCCTCTCTTAATGGGCCTGCTGCTTTCCTTTATCAGATTGGCCGGAGATACATATGGGTTAACACCCATGTTTATGTCGTTGTCCATCACATTGTTACCAATCTTTGCTTCCAATGATTATTTTTCCAGTTTCCCCTTTGGAAATGGCTTGTCAAAGTTTGAAGAAACCTTTGAAAAGTCCACCGATGTCTGGTTCTTTTGGGGAGCTACCTCAGTTTGGTAATCTTTCGAATTACCCTGCTTACCAATATCATTTTTCCCTCCTTTAATGTATCTTGTTAAGTGTAATGACCCGACTGTTTGTTTCGCTTTCTAGAATCCCGTTTCTCTATTTAAGACTTAAGTCAATACTTTAAATAAAGGACTTCAGAATCGGGATTCGAAAGTTCCAATAGGTTCATATGGTAATTTTGAACTTTGACGTATGTTTGGGTCGTGTTTGGGGTGATCCGGGAGTACTCCAGAGCTTATTGTTGGAAGTTGACTTTTTGAAGGTTTTAGAGTTTGATAAGATTGGCATGGAGAGGACTTTGTGACTTCTAATCCCGTTTGGTGTTTCGAGCCTCGGGATAGGTTCGTATTGGTATATTGGACTTGTGAGTGAAATTTAGTTCCGTTCTGAGTTGTTAAGTATGATTCGTCGCGTTTGGAGTAAGTTGAAAGAAGTTTGAAAAGTTGAATAGTTTGGTTATCCATGTGAGATTCATTGTTATAACGTTATTTTATATATTTTGATACCTCGAGTAGGTCCGAATTATGTTTATGAACTTGTTAGTACAATTGGGAGAGGGGAGGGGGTACGAGTGGCTCGAGTGAGTTTCTAACCGCCGGAGCATGTTCAAAGTTAGCAGATTTTTGCTGATGCTGGTGTGCTGCAATTGCGAAGAAGGAAATTTAGAGGGGTAGCTATTGATTTTCGCAGACGTGAAGTAGGCCATGCAAACGCGATGGAGGGCCTGGCTCCTCTTCGCGAATGCGATGGTGTCTTCGCGAACTCGTAAAAGGAAAGGAAGGTAGTGGCTGGGCTTGCCTTCGCAAACATGGTTGGGGATCCGTGAATGCGAAGCGTTGGTTGGTAATGGACTTCATGAGCAGAAATAGGTGTCCGCGAATGCGAAGAGGTAGGGCTGGGCAGAATATAAGTTTCAATTTCGGAACTTAGCTTATTTCATCTTATTCTCTTATTTCTTGGGCGATTTGGGGGCTTCTTAGAGAGCCATTTTCATCTACTAACATAAGGTAAGTGGTTCAATTTGTTGTGTGTTAAATACTTTGATTATATTTAATAAGAAAATTAGTAGAAATGATGAGATTCTTGTGGAAAACTAGAGTTTGTAAATGGGATATTTGACCCCAAAATTTGGCATAAAATTATAAAAAAATTATATATTGGAATTTTTGATGCTATGGGTAATATTTATATTCGTGAATTTTTAGAATCAGGGCGCGTGATCCTAAGGTTGACTTTTATCGAATTTTCATGTGGGGTTGAAAATGGTTCCTAATTGGTTAGATTATGGGGGTTTAAGTATGTTTTGATTGGTTTGAATGATGTTTAGTTTGATTCGGATCGGTTGGCATTGGTTTGAGATGTTAGAGAGGGTTCGAGCCAATTATTGGATTTGGAAGCAAGGTAAGTCTCTTGTATAATCTTTTGAAAGGGAAATTATCCCCGTATGTGTTCTATTTGCTATGTGCTACGTGTTATGGGAGCTACGTACGTGCGTGGTGTCGACTGTCCGTGCGTATGCTAGATTCTTGATATGTACGGGTAGAATTAGACTTACATAATGCTCTAACTGTACTACTTGAGTTATTCATGCCTCTCTAAATACTTGAATTCATAACTGAGCTCAAGACTAGAATTTATGTAGTTGACCGAGCTTTGTTACATTAAGATTTGGCAGAATATTTGATTATCAGTAGAGTTATTCCTTCTCTTACGTACATATCCTCGTAGTGTACTAATTTATGTGGTAGTTTTGTGGCCACTTAAACTCGCACGTATCTTTGCGAGTTGGGCTAGTGACCCGTTGAAATTTTCAGTACTCTTCTGGGATCGGGTTGTTCGCCTCAGCAATATTCTTATGGGAGTGGGCCGTTTGTCTCAACTACATTATGAAATATACTTATGGGTTCGGGCAGTTTGCCTCGACGGTATTATGAAATACACTTATCGGATCAGGATTTCACCTTGGCAATATCATCAAATACTAGTCTTAAAGAACTGGGCCATTCGCCTTGTCAATAACATAAAATATTATTCTTATAGGATCGGTCGTTCGCTTCAGCAGGGTTATGTGGAATATCACGACAGGTAGTCCGTGCATGCCTGAGTATCGTGATTGATTTGTACCAGTTTCTTTTATTTGAATTACACGTTGTACACATTTATCTTCCTTGCTGTTACTTGCCATGTCTCTTACCACTCTACTATATTTTACGTACATTGAGTATTGGACTACTAGTAAGTGTCGATGTCGACCCCTCACCACTAATTCTTCAAGGTTAGACTAGATATTTATTGGGTACATATTGATTTACATACTTCTTCACTAACTGTGTAGGTTTTGAGACATGTACTTCTAGTGGTCACACGGCTGCATAGACGCACTTTCTGGGAGACTTAGTGGTACGCTGCCTTCTATGTTTTGGCCTGCAGCACACAAAGTCTCTTTCCATTATGTCTACTATACTCTATCTACTTTTCATTTCATACAATAGTGGTGGTAGTTTTGCATATTCTAGTAGATACTCATGTACTTGGTACCGAATTTTGGGGATTTTAGTAGATATTCATGGTTGTATTTGCTGTTATATCATTAAGCTTTATGTTTTGTTCATATTTTGCATCTTGGCAAAGATGATGGTATTTTATCATGATTCATAAATCTACTTCCGCTTACTTATTTTTCTTACTTGATTTAAAACTGCCTCTCTGCCCTTTCGGGTAGGGGTAAGGCCTGTGTACGTATTACCCTCCCCAGACCCCACTTTGTGGGACTATACTGGGTAGTTGTTGTTGTTGTTGTTGTTGTATTTAAAAAGTTTTATGAGCGCGATCATAGTGATGATTTATTGTTGGCTTGCCTTACGGCAGCGTTGGGCGCTATAACGATCTATAATGAAAAATTGGATCGTGACATCTTGGTGTCAGAGCACTAGGTTCAGATAGGTTTCACATGTCATGAGCAGACCTAGTAGAGATGCTATAGGGTGTTACGAAAACTTCTCTTTCTTTATTTCCTATCGTGATGTCAATGTTGTTTTAAATCTAAATCTTTCTCTTATTCTCTCACAGATGGTGAGAACGCGCGCGATGGCATCATCCAGTAGTAGAGGGGTTGCAAATCCATTCGTTAGTGGTAGAGTCAGAGGCCGAGGGAGGGCTAGAGCTCCTGTTGGGGGACGAGGGCGTCCTATACTATCCCCAGTAGCACCACTAATGGATCTAGTGGAGGATCCTATTATTGAGGAGCAGGATGAGATACCTGCTACTGAGCAGGGCTCATTAGAGTTCACAACTGTGCCAAGTTTCCAGGAGGTCATGGGTCGTACGCTGCGGTTTATAGACTCTATGACTTAGGCTGCACTATTTTCGACAAACCCGGTCACATCTCAGGCTAAAGGGGGAGCCTAGACCCCTACCACTCATGCGCTAGGGCACACTACTACTATTTATCAAACCCCAAGGGTACTACCTGTGGGCGGAGTTCAGTTGATTCCACTGGCTAGAGTAGAGAGCAGACCGACCGCGACCGTCGAGGAGTAGAACCGACTCGACATATTTACTACGCTTCATCCTCCCTACTTTGGTGGTGAGCCCTTATTGGAACCACAAGATTTCATTTATTGTTGCAGGGTTTGGTACTAGTGGAGTCCAATGGGGAAGACTTCACCACTTTTTCAGCTGGAGGGGAATTACAGTAGGTGGCGGCAGTCTTATCTTCTGGGCAGGTCAGCAGGTTCACCTCCCATGACATGGGATCATTTCACGTACCTCTTCCTGGAAAAGTACACTCCATTATCTTAGAGGGAGGAGTTACGAGGTTTGTTTAAGTGGATCCAGCAGGGCCAAATGTTTGCGACCGACTTTGAGGCGAGATTTACTGAGTTATCTTGTCATGCAACTATATTACTTCCCACTGACGTGGAGAGAGTGCATAGGATTATTGAGGTCTTGAACAATGGGATAAAATTTACCATGGCCCGAGAGGCAATGCTGGGGACTCCCATCCACCAGGCTGTGGAGATAGCTCTGAGGGTCGAGCGTATCAGCGATTAGAATAGAGAGGCCACATCGACGGACAAACAACCTGTTATTCTAGAGGGTTCAGTGGTGTCCCGTCTGGGGGAAAATGTCAGTTCAGGAGGGGACATCCAGGCAGAACCATGTATTCAACACCATAACCTATTCGGGGGGTGCTCCAGCATAGATTTACTTCAGAGCCATTCCAGAGAGTACTTACCATCTACCGGCTATTCGGGGTTCCTCCATTGGGCACTCTGGAAATAAGGGCCTGATCCAAAGTAAGATGTTTCCCATATGTAAAGGTTGTTTCAAGTGCGGGGAGCTTGGACACGTGAAAAGGTTTTGTCCTAGACTTTAGGGCAAAGCAGGGCCATCAACCAATGATTACTGCACTAACAGCTGCACCGCCCATCCGGCCGGCCAGAGGTGGAGGCCAAGTCGGTAGGGTCGCCCTAGAGTTGTAGACTAGTCAGGTGGCGCTTCGACAAGATTTTATGCCTTCCCAGCTAGGTCAGAGGTCGTATCCTCCAACGTCATGATCACATGTATTATTCACGCCTCTCACAGAGATGCATCAGTACTATTGGATCTAGGGTCTACCTATTCTTATGTATCTTTTCTATTTGCTCCTTATCTGGATGTATATCATGAATCTTTGGGTGTCCCTGTTTATGTGTCCTTGCCGGTGGGTGATTCTATTACTATGGATTGTGTTTACCAGTCATGTGTGGTGACTTTCTATGGATATGAGACCAGAGTAGATCTTCTATTGCTCGATATGATTGACTTCGATGTTATCCTTGGCATGCAGTGGTTGTCTCTACATCATGCCATTCTTGATTGCCATGCCAAGACTGATCTATTGGCAATACTAGAGTTACCTAGACTAGAGTGGACAGGTTCATCTAGTAGAAGCGGCAAACCCCATGCCTCGCCAATTTTGCATCTGCGAACACCAAACATGCAAGTACGACTTCGCATCTACGACCAATCTCTGCATATGCGGCAAACAAAAACCAGCAACCCATGCAAACTCCAAAATGGTCAGAAATCAATCCGAAATACACCTGAAGCCCACGAGATCCCGTCCAATCATACCGTACATCAAAATACACCACCCAAACCTATCCAAAGGCTCTAAACACTGTAATTAACATCAAAACCAAATATCATATATCAAGATCAATCTCTTAAGTTCATAAACTTTCAACTTCAAATCAAGCGTCCGATTCAAGTCTAGCCAACCCGAAATGAACCCGATGCTTGCACCACACCCAATGATGAAACAAACCTATTCCTATTTTCGGAACAACAATCTGACCCAGTTAGCCACAAAGTCAACTCCCGATCAAACTTATGAGCTTTTCAATTCTTCAAATTGTCAACTTTTGATAAATAGAGCCAAAGCCTCATACGAACATCCAAATTCAAAAATACGCCCAAGTACAAATCACCGTAGGAACCTATTGAAACCATCAAATGCCGATTCTGGTGTCCTTTACTTAGAAGCCAAACCTTGGTCAACTCTTTGAACTTAAAGTTTCTAAATTGAGAATCATTCAAGCAAATTAATCTTGAACCATGTGAACATATAAACCAACTGCATACGAAAGTCATAATACATTATAGGAAGCTACTTAAGATCTTAAACTACCTAACAAAATACTGAAGCTCAAAATGACTGAATGGATCGTAACACTTAGTGTTTGGCGCTCAACATCTATTGTATTCTGTCTACTTTTCATTTCATACAATAGTGATAGTAGTTTTTTATATATTAGTAGATGCTCATGAACTTGTGACATCAGGTTTTGGGAATGTAAGCAGATGTTCATGGTTGTATTTGACGTTATATCATTTAGCTTTATGTTTTGTTCATATTTCGTATCTTGCAAAGATGATGGTATTTGATCATGGTTCTTAAATCTACTTTCGCTTATTTACTTTTATTACTTGATTTAAATTTTATTATGAGCGGTCGATTGTACTGATGATTATTATTGCCTTGCTCGACGACAACATTGGGCGCCATCACGACCTATGATGGGAAATTGGGTCATGATCGGAGTTGCATTTCGGTTGTCCTTTGGCGGAGTATTGGTGGATATATGGCCGTTGTTGATGGGATTGTACATCTCAGCCTCTATAGATTCAGATAAATAGGTAGTTGATTAGACATTATTGGGTTATTTAGGGGTTGGTCGGGTGGCGCTTTGGGAGCAGGGTAAAGTTGTTTACCAAAAATATCAATTGAAATCATGTTAAAATCTAGTGAGAGGATATGGCATTTTTTTCTAAAGAGAGAAAGCTTTTGATATGCTGACATACAAAAATATCGTAACCGGTGTTCTTTGACTTATGTAACTACAATGCGATATCTAACCCCAAAAAATGTTATTGTGATAATGTCAAACGTGAGGGGAGGTATCAAAAGTTATCCCTTCAAATAACTAATCAAATAAGAGAACTTTCAAAGCTCTTTCCAATTATGGAATTGGAAAAAGAAATTTGAGGTTTTTGTCTACACCTTAAGAGTGTGTATTTTGGGGATTTGAGTACTGATTTAGACTAGATTTTGGAAACTAATTATATATTTTGACTCGACAGATTATGGGTCATCCGATTTTTATATTGGTTTCGAATTTTGGGAACGCGAGCCTGATGTGACTTATATTGAATTTTTGGAATTCCATTGAAGCTTTATGGATTAGGATCGCTTCCTATAGCATTGTTGTCTTCCTTGGATGATGTTTGGCTTGGATTTGCGCAATTGGAGGCCTAGAGCGAGGATTTGACACGATTAGAGATTGAATACTAGCCTGTTTGAGGGAAGTATCTTGCCTGGGCTTGGATTGAGGGTATATCCCAGTTTGCTATGATACTTGTTATATGTTAGGGGTGATGTATATGTGAGACAATGAGCGTATATGCATACAGGATGCTTATTCATGATTCGGGTAGACCTTAGGCTATTATATGTCTTGTTTTGCTATCACGCCTCCGTGATATCGTGTTTTCTCCACTTGTATTACTATGTGAGTTATTATTTATGCTAGAAATCATGTCTAGGCTATTTGCTTATCTGTTGAGACATGGTAGGGCTATTATTTGTGTGGAGGTATTTTCCTTAGCCTTAGTCATATTTTTTTATCATGATATTTCATTCGCGTGTTATATCTCTATCTCCCAACATTTTTTATATGTTATCTCATATTTTGTTAGTGTCCTTGTGTGTGACACGAGTTTAAGCTAAAGTTGTGGTACATTGGTATATTCTGTGCGATATATTGATGATGATACTGTGAGATGTTGGCATATTGAGACTTGAGGAGATTGATGATTGATTTTGGGAAATAGAGCCATATTGGGTAGATTGATGACTTGTCCTGGGCCATAAAGCTGTGTTGATATTGATAGTGAAGTGCCACATGCGTCAAGGTCCTATATTGCGCTGAGTGATATTGATCGTTGACTTTTGATCGAATCAGCGCTTAGGCTAGGAGCCGCCTCTTTGGAGTCAGGTGATAACCCATATCACTTTGGGCGGCGTGAGTGCAGTCACACAATATGTACTTAGTGAGGGGCTTATGCCTGGTACCCTTATAGTACCGAGTGTGTGTGATGATTCAGCGGCATTATGCCAGGCACCGTAAGAGTGTTGAGGGTCTGATTCATGGGCACTTTACCATGCATTATGAGAGTGCTGAGAGTATAATTTAGGGGCATTGTGCTAGGCACCGTGAGAGTGATCTTAGTATGATTTAGGGGGAACACCTATGAATGTGCTGAGATTATGTATACTTGATGATATAACTATGAAACTGTTGAGTTGGCACGTATATTTGACTTGCAGACATAGAGTTGTATTTTTCTCATGCTAATTGGTATTTGATGTCTCTACTTGATGTTTAGAGCTTTAAATCATAGTTTAGCTTGATAAATGTCTGTCCAAGTGATTTTTATGGAAAAGTTGATGCCTTGACTGATATACTTGAAAAAGCATGCATATTTCTTCTCTTATTGTGTTAGAGTTAAGAATGTATATTTGAGTTGCCTTTCCTTATATTTATTCTGGTGTTATTGCTATTGTCGGCTGTTGAAAGTGAGCATCAGACTTTGCCAACATCGCCAGTGCTTTCTTCAAGGTTAGTTTGGTGCTTATTGAGTAAATGGGGTTGATTGTACTCATACTACACTCGATACTTTATGTGCAGATCCAAGTGTTGCTGATCGGGGTGGTTTCTAGAGAGCCATATACGATTTTTCTTAGAGATTTCGAGGTGGTACTGCTTTTCCATTTGCAGGCATTGAAGTCCCCTCCTTTATATCATGTTATTTCCATTTAGTCTTCCATGCAGTATCGTATTTTGTTCAGAATCTATATCTAGTATTCTGTAGAGCTTATGCACTCGATAACACAACATTTTGGGTGGTTTCCGATGTATGGTCATTTTGAATTCAGTAATTCATGCTATTCAGTTGTTGACGGTATTTGTTATTGTTGTTGAAGTTTAATTCAACATATCTATTGTTGGCTTGCCTAGCAAGCGGCCTTAGGGGCCATCACGACTTTGGTGGGATTTTGGGTCCTAACAAGTTGGTATCAAAGCACTAGGTTAATTTAGGTCTCACGAGTCATAAGCGACCCTAGTAAAGTCTTGTGGATCGGTATTGAGACGTCTGTACTTATATTCAAGAGGCTATATGGCTGTGGATTTTTCCTTTTATTGATTCCTCGTGAGACTTTATCTCGGCTTGAAGCCTATATCCTCGATTCCTTCCTATTCATTGTAAGTGATGTTAAGTACTCGATATCATTTGGTCATTAACGAGTTGTGGTAGCGATACAAATGCGGTGCATGATGTTTTTTCCGTGTGTTATGAGGGCAGACTACTATTGTCGCTTTGCGAAGGAGGGCAGTTTGCCATCTATTGCAGCCCCAATTTTGGTGTTGCCCACAAGTTCGGGCCTTATAGAGTGTATTGAGATTATTCACACACGGTATTGACGCAATATTGGTGAAGAATTCTAGGGTGATTGCTTAAGCTTCAGTAGTAGTAGCCGCATGAGAAGGATCACCCGGTCTATGATTTGGAGATTGGAATTTGTTCTAGCAGAGGGGGGCATTTGGGCTATGGAAGAATGTTTACGCTTCAAGGAAATATTTGAATGCTCGAGAGGCTATATAACTTCGCAATACCTTTTACTACGAATCAAACTTTTCTATTATTATTGCATCGTATAATGATTGGACCTTGAATTAGATTGGAGAGCCCGATAGAAATCAAAATAGTTGTGGAAGGGGGTGGAATATATGTTATGGTCTAGGTCGATCAATTTGCAGGGTTGGTGTTTTTGAGCTATGTAGAGTTCTCTTTTGTGCCGTTGAGTAGTCATCCTCGTCTAAGTGCACTAAGGATCGTTAATATGATGGTATCCATTTTCTTATCCTCAGCGACACGGTGTTTTGAGATAGTGCTAAGGAGGTGGTCCTTAGTGTGGATGGTGTGTTGCGATTTTAGGGCCGGATTTGCATCTTTTGTGTTGATGGTTTGCGAGAGACAATCCTTGAGAAGGCTCATGGTTGTTGGTATTCTATTTGTCCATCTATAGAGAGATTTATCGTTATTCGAGCAGCATTATTAGGGCAGAAGATGAGGAATGACATTATTGGGCAAGCTTCATGGTGTTTGATTGTCTGCAAGTCAAGAATAAGTATCAGAGACCGAGTGGTTTACTTTGGGCGATGGCTATTCATGTATGGAAGTGAGAGCGTATCATTATGGGTTTGTGGTAGAGTTGCCACGAATTTTGAGGGAGCTTGATGCTATTTGGATCATTATGGACAATTGAGGGCATTTCATTCTAGTGGTGACTTCTTACATTTTTTGAGTTCGAATTTGTTAAGAAGGGTTTGCTTGAGCTACTGAGGGACTGTGAATGCTTGATTATCATCCTGGCGTGTAATACTATCTTGAGTTGGGATGTATTGATGGGTCTGCTAGTTGTTCATTAGTGGAATAAAATAGATTTTTGCAACTTGTGGGGGGGGGGGTATGGACTTAGAAGAATTAATTGATTACATAACAATTATACCCATGGCGAGTCATAGAAAGATGTTGATATGAGGTCACACAGGTGGGCTACTCCAGTGGAGAGGTTGGGGGTAGCATGTTTTCCTATGAGGTTCCTATGAAGAGTGTTACCTGCTATCCTGGGACGCATGTGCAACGATATGGGTTCGAATAGCTTGAGGAAGATGGCACGACTGTCACGAGGTTGAGTGTGCATTTTGGCTGGTAATTTGGGATGCGTTATGCTTGGGAAAGGATGAGTTTATGAGAAATTCAGTTGAGTAACAGTGTGGGATCATGGCAGTTAAGGAGGAACAATCATTATGGGTTCTTGGATTATGTGATTATGGTAGAAAGCTAAGCGGGGGAGTCCACTATTGACAATTGGGTCACCTAGTCATGTGTTGTCATAGATTCAGGTCTAAGGGACGCCTGTGGATTATATATAACTATAGGAGAATGACTTTGAGGATGATTCGAGCAAGGAATTTTCTAGATGTGCTATATTTCACCTTAGTAATATATGGAGGTTTGGAAGGACTCTGGTTTGATATTCTTCTATGGAGGTAGTGTGCAAGGGAAATAATTTGATCGGTTGTTTCTTTTTGGAATATTCATGTGCTGGTAGAGCACTAGATGCTCGACATGTTTGGCTATGCATTCGAGACTAGGTCAAAATGGGCGACTCTCGAGAATGGTTGTAGTAGGGTTCAAGATTCAATATATGGTATATGAGGATGTCAGAATTTGTGTGTGACTAAAGATTGAAGATTTGCTTTGGATTGTGAGAGAGACTTGGAGCATTTCTGTGTCATTATCGGTTCTGTGAGCAGTGTTTGATAGATGGAAGGAACAACTCCAGATTAATAGAAGGCATCTTCAGAGGAGGTATTTCAATTTGAGGTATTATTGGATGTATAAAAGGGAATCAAGTGGCTTACGAGTCTTAGGACGGCGAGGCTTCTTGCTGGGATCTTTTGGGATGAGTTTTGGTTGAGATCCATAGTGTTCTGGGAAGGAGTAGTGTTTCCATGATGGCAGTTCATGAGTACTCTGAATAAATGGGGTCCGGTTAGCAGTTCTTGGATCATCATAGTACTAGAGAGGATCAGTTCCTTTGGTATAATAGGGCTTTATAGGTGTTTTTTGGTAATACTTTTGGGTTTGGCAGTCCGCATGACTTGGGTGATTTAGAGGGGTTTAGTTCTGCTGGCTTGGTTATATGCATATGGGTTCCGAAAAGTTTGTGATGATTTTGACCATGACTAGTATTTGGTGTCTTCTGCAGACATGGCAAGTTTGTTACGTGCTGTGATTTACTCCTCAATTGAGCTAAGTGGAAGGTTTCTAGTCGATAGAGTATGTATGTTATTCATGATTCAGAGTTGATATTGGGATTGTCGTATTTCGCATATTGGCATGATAGGTACACTGAGCTGTGTGGAATTGGCATTGAATGGATAAGATTGTGGTGCAACTTTGAAATGAATGTCATGAGTTCAAGACAGCATGAGGGATTTCAGATGTTTAAGAGTATGCCAAATCTATCTTGTATCGCCTTGTAGTGGTTTATTTTGTGAAAGATGCATGGTGTATTGATTTACGGATGCTTAGATAGTACTATAGAAATCGCATGGTGGGTAACCAGTGATGTTTAGTTTTGTTACTTAGTGCAGAAGGGGTTATGAGAGTATCTCCCATGGGGCGATTGTGTGTGCGTGAAGTGTTTATCATTTAAGTGAGAGAGTTAGAGATTAGGTATGGAGATGTTAGTACTTTTGCAGTTTGGAGATTTTTGTTCTTGAGAGGTAGATTAGCCCTTTGGTTGTAGACTGTGGAAGTGTGTTCAGGAATTGACAACCGATTTTATGTGTCATGGATAGGGTAACTATGGACTTTTGGAAGGCTATTGACCTATTTGGAATGATCGAATCGGTGTGGAGGTCGATTGGTAGGCTTAGTGAGAATGTATTCAATATTGGAGTGGATTTGTTTATTTAGTGCCGCATTTGCCTAAGCTTGTGTCATCGGGCATAATGGATGTTATTCTGCCCTGATCTATTTCATGTGTAACTCTCCTATGTCATGATGGATTGAGAGATTGCAAGTTGTGGTTCTGTTTAGGCCTTTTGACGATATATGAGCAAGATGGCTCTTGAGGTTTTGATTTGTTTATTGCACCTTAGTCGTGCTTGGACTTTCTATAGCGCATTATGCTATTCATCTCCCCATATTTATGTTTATGCACTTTACATGCTTGATGTTATTACACGTGTTTAGTGAGAATAGACATTATGAATCTATGGATATCTCCCACGTGGATTGATATGTGTGGATCGGGTTGCATGCTGTAATAGGTTTATGTGGGATATGATTCATTGTGCTCATTTTGTGTGTTTTGTTTGTCCATTATGGGATGGATTCATAACATTATGCTCTTATTGTTGTATGGTGAAACTTATTGGATAGTTCCCTTATGGTTATCTTTCCATTTTTGATCATATTGGAGTGGTTTCTTGTTCAAACCAAGGATCGTGTTGTTTAAGGTTCTTGATGTTATTTTATGTAGCCATGAGCAACTTGTATTGGGTGATACGAGGTTACTGGACCCAGGATTTGTGAAATCAGATCTATTGAGGTATATTTTAAAGAAGACTGACATTTGTCCATTCGTAATTCGGTAATGGTTCTTGTCGAGCGAGAAAACTCCATGACTTGTTGTGTTGATGGGTGACTATGAGTTCCTACACATGTCTTTCTTCATTGTGGGATTGTGAAGGTCTAGAATGAGGTTTTATTTGTCATGAGGTATATTACCGATACCGGGTTTGGTGACGAGTAGCTATTATGGTCGGAAGGTATTGCTATGGGCATATGAGCGATCAGGTACATCATGTAGTTACTTCTTTGGAGTATACTTATGGTTTGATACAACATGTTGAGATTGATACGATGTATATTTATAAGAATCGGATCGGATCTTAAAAGGGGTTCCTAAAGTAGAAATTTTGTTTTAAGGATTGTAAGCTAATGTTGCAGGAAGGATTTTCAGTCAAGATTATGTTAATGGGATCATAAGTATTTAGGTAACGTGATATCACCCATGGATATGTGTATTATGATTTATATAGTGATTTGGCAAGTTTGTAACTTTTCTTAGCATGTTCGAGGATGAACGTATGTTTAAGTGGGGGAGAATTTAACGACCCGACTAGTCGCTTTGAGCTTTTAGCATTTAGTTAGGTCGTTTGAGATTTTTAGTAGCTTCATATGATGAATTATGATATGTGTGTATGATTGGTTTTTATTTTTGAGAGGTTTAGAGTTGATTTAGAAGAGTAATTCTCAATTCGGAAGCTTAAGTTTGAAGAATTAACCAAGGTTTGACTTTTGAGTAAACGACCTCAGAATGGGGATTTTATTATGTTCATGTGGTGATTTTGGACTTGGGCATATGTTATATTTCAATTTGGATATTCCTAGAAGGTTTTGGCTCTATTTGTCGGAGGTTGAAAATTTGAAGAATTTGGAGAGTTAAGGGGTTTGACCAGAAGTTGACTTTGATCTTATCAGATACATATTGTGGTTTTGAGACACTGTTTGGGTTCATTTTGTTGATTGGAACTTGTGTGCAAAGTTTGGTTGTTATCCGGAATGCCTAAGTGTGATTCGGATGAGTTCGATGAAGTTAGAATGTTTAAAGTTTTCACTTCTTGGTTTTATGTTGTTTGTGGTGTTTTGAACCTTTGGATAAGTTTGGATAATGTATTGGGACTTTTTGGTATGATTGGACGGAGTCCCAGAAGGCTCGAGTTTGTTTCAGAATGATTCTCGAGTATTTTTGTGACTTTGAGCAGTTCGGGTTCGGGTGCTTTGCACCTGCGCTGGTGTGTTAATAAGGTGCGGACTCGCATATGCGAGGATCCGTTCGCTTTTGTGATGTGGAAGTATTCTAGGGACTTGTTGCTTCTACGCATGAGTTAACACAAGTGCGAGGCTGCATCTGCATTGTTGTTTTTCGCAGATGCAAGGATGCGGCCTGAGATGGGAGTCTGTTGTTGCGGAGCATATGGCGCGGATGTGATGGTGCTTCTGCAGGATTTGTCTCACACGTGTGATGCCACAGAAGAAGAGAATAATGCATAGATATGGGGTTGGGCAACTTCAGCCTAGTTCGCAGATGTGAGCAAGGGCTCGCAGATGCGAGGTCGCTGGTGCTACTTTTTTGTCCGCAAATACGGAATCATTGCCAGACTCTATTATTTCAAGGTAGCTTGTTTTTCACTATTTTGTATTTTGGAGCTCGGCTACAGGTATTTTCGAGGATATTTTTATCACCACTTTGAGAGTAAGTAACTTTTACTTGATTTTGATAATGTATCTTGATTTCCCATGGATTACTACCCACAAATTATAGAATTGGAAAGAGAAATTTGAGGTTATTGTCTACATTTTGAAATAGTGTATATTGGGGACTTGAGCATTAATTTCGACTCTGTATTGGAAACTAATTATATATTTCGACTCGGTAGGTTATGCGTCATTAGATTTTGGTATTGGTTGCGGGTTTTGGGCACACGGGCCGGGGGTGACTTTTGTTGAGTTTTTGGTATTCTTCAAAGATCAAAACTTGGATCGCTTCCAATTGCATTGTTGACTTTTTTGGATGATGTTTGGCTTGGATTTGAAGGATTGAAGGGTTAGAGCGAGGTTTTGATGCCATTCAAGGTTGAAGACTAGCCCGATTGAGGTAAGTATCTTGCATAAGCTTCGATTGAGGGTATTTCTTCGGTCGCAATAATAGTTGTTATATGTTGGGGCTGACGTATATGCAAGGTGACGAGCGTATATGTGTGAACCGTGGTTATTCATGATCCGGGTAGACATTAGGCTATTATATGCCTTGTTTTGCTGTCATGTCTCTTTGATATCATGTTTTCACTACTTGTATGACTATGTGAGCTATTATTCATGCTAGAAATCATGTCTAGGTTATTTGCTTATCTGTTGAGACATGATAGGGCTATTTTTGCTATGTGGAGCTATATGCCATAGCCGTAGTCATATTTTTTAGTCTTGATAAACATTCTGCGTATTATATCTCTGTCTTTGTGCACTTTTTTATATGTTATCTCATATGTTGTTAGTGTCTTTGTGTGTGACACGTGTTTGAGCTAATGTTGTGGTACATTGGTGTATTCCGTGAGATATATTGATCATGATACCGGGAGATGTTGGCATATTGCGACTTGAGGAGAATGATGATTGATTATGGGAAATAGAGCCATATTGGGCATATTGATGACTTGTCTCTAGCCATAAAGCCCTGTTGATATTGATTGTGAGGTAATGCTTTCATCAAGGCCCCATGTAGGTCTAGGTGATATTGATTGTTTACTCTTGATCCAATCAATGCTTGGGCTAGGATTCGCCCCTCCAGAGCCAAGTGATAACCCATATTACTTTGGGACTTGTGAGTGCAATATGTACTTAGTGATGGGCTTATGCTATTTACCCGTATAGTGTTGAGTGTGTGTGTTTGATGATTCAATGGTATTGTGCCAGGCGCCGTGAGAGTGCTGAGGGTATGATTTAGGGGCATTTTATCTTGCATCGTGAGAGTGCTGAGAGTATGATTCAGGGGCATTGTGCTAGGCACCGTGATAGTATTGAGAGTATGATTGAGGGGTACTTGTGCCAGGAACTATAAATATGCTAAGATTTTGTATACTTGATGATTTAACTCTGAAAATATTGATTTAGAATATATGTTTGACATGCACACATAAAGTTTTATTTTCCTCATGCTAATTGGTATTTGACGTCTCTACTTGATGTTTAGAGCTTGAAATCATAGTTTATCTTGATAAATCCACGTCTAAGTGATTTTTGTGGAAAGGTTGATCCCTTGAGTAATATACCCGAAAAAGCATGCCAATTTTTCCTCGTATTGTGTTAGGGTACAACCTGTATTACTTAAGTTGCATTTCCTTGTATGCTATTATTCTGCATTTATTGTTATTGTCGGATGTTGAAAGTGAGCATCAGACTTTTCCAAGTGGCGATTGTTATTGTCGGCTGATGAAATCGAGCTTCAGACTTTGCTAACCTCGCCACTGCTTTCTCCGAGGATATGTTTGCTACTTATTGAGTACATGGGTTCGGTTGTACACAAAATAGACTTTGTATTTCATGTGCAGATCTAGGTGTTGGTGATCGCGGTGGTTGCTAGTGATCCATGTATGATTTTGCTATAGTTTTGAGATTGCACTGTTGTTCCGTTCGCAAGCCTTGAAGTCCCCCCCCCCCCCTTTATATCATGTTATTATTGTTTAGTCTTCCAGACAATATTATATATTTTTCAAACTCTGTATTTAGTATTCTATAGAGCTCATGCACTCGGTGACACCAGATTTTGGGTGGTTTCAGTTGTATGGTCATTTATGTTGTTGAAGTTTACTTCTGCATATATGTTGTTGGCTTGCATAGCAAGAGGTGTTAGGATCTATCACGGCTTCGATGAGATTTCGGGCTGTGACATTTGCCGCACCTCCTTTTTCACTACACCCCCGGAAGAGTATAAGGGATAGGGAGTTTTTCCAATTAAAGGACAATCGAAACGGGATTATTTGTTTATCAAAAATTCAGAGTCGCCACTTGGGATAGTTAGGGTGTCCCAAGTCACTAGTTCAAATCCCGAGTCGAGGAAAAGATTAACTCTGTATTACAGTCCGCGATCCAGAAATCCGGGTAAGGAATTCTGTTAACCCGGGAGAAGGTGTTAGGAATTCCCGAATTCCGTAGTTCTAGCACGATCGC
This sequence comes from Nicotiana attenuata, assembly GCF_001879085.1. Classification (NCBI taxonomy): domain Eukaryota; kingdom Viridiplantae; phylum Streptophyta; class Magnoliopsida; order Solanales; family Solanaceae; genus Nicotiana; species Nicotiana attenuata. The sequence goes on along the minus strand of NW_017670250.1, from coordinate 1,140,375 downwards.
TTTGATCCTACTTGGCTTATTAAATTATCTAATTCCTGATTTTAGAACCTATGTGTTTTTACCTTTTACCGCTTTTAAATTAGGAAAATTATCTTGCAACGGGTCACGCGTACGTGTTCCCGTTTGTTTGGCGCGCCAAAAATCATGTCACGCGAACGTGTCCACAATTAATAGCTCTTTATTTTATTAAGAAAATTTGGGCCGAAGTTGCGCGAACGCGTACTCCAGTTTTGTTTTTAGAATCGCAATCATGTCACGCGAACGTGTCCACAACCGCGATGGTGTATTAAACGTGCCTAAAGCAAACTAACGAGCTTTGAGTTATTCTTTGCTACGCTTGGATTAATTGCAAAGGCCATAAGTTCGGTATTCCCTTTCGCTTGGAAATAAAGGTTTAGAGTATACAGTTCTTTCCGCGCTAAAGCTGCATCGCTACTAACACTGGCAGGATTCCTTCGGAGCTGCTCCCTTCCTTGTTCAGAATCATAATGATCCAATTTGCAGTCAATTACTGCAAAAGCAGTAGGTTGCTATGCAACAATTGGCTTAAACTCAATTTGGTCAACAAAAGAAAACACCAATTTGAAATCACGATCACGCCAGAAATAGAACTATTGATATTAATCTGACCAAAACAAAGGAGGACCATGCTATGCAACTAAGTTAAGAGAAGCTCCTACTTTTCACAAAATTATGCAATCAATACACCTTATAGCTTAATTTCAAGACAAGCCGGCCAAGATCATACATGATTCGCAAGTCTTAAAGAAAATGAAATAAAACCAAGCTTAAGCCTGGGACCAGCCGCGTCTCAATTCAGATTCAACCCACTTTAAACTCCTTTTCATAAATCCGAAAAAGAAAACTCAGAACACACATGAAGGGAGAACCAGTGATGGACTATGAGAACACTGAACCATGTTTCACACCATATAGATGCAAACATGAGCAAAATTACCAGGAAAACAAAGTGACACTAAATTCATGAGACCAATTATTCTAAGTTAACATACACTTAACTTATTACTATAACCAACACAAACTAAAAACCAACTAATTTCCAGTAATCAACTACAACATTAGAGTCCTTAATTATTACAAGTTTCATCTAAAGTACCTTCAAACCTTTAACATCAAAACTAATTCAAATCCAACATCTAATACTAAATGCATATGACTGAGACATCCAAGCCAATTAGACTGAATCAGGGAACAGAATATGGTAAATTCAGCAACATCACAATGTAAAAATACTGCGTTCCATTCAAACAATTTGGTTCATAAACCTTTACATAAGACTCAACAACCAAGCTCAAGTTCCAACCATAGTTTCAGAAAGGGTACCTGGAGATGGAAAGAAATAGAAAGGGAAGTATCAGCAGTGACAATAGTATGAGGCAGCAACAGAAACAACCAATAAAATCAGCTTCCAACCCAGAAATTATGTACAATAATCCGGAAGAAAAATAGCTTCAGTTGAACCAAAAGCCCAGCAGACTTCAACCAAACTTTAAACCAAACTCAATCCATTTCTAACCCCAGGTGAATCAGAATTTGCTTCAGAAATTGAAGAACCTATTTTAAAAAAAAATTCACAGATGGAATGCAATGGAACCGTTTTTTTTAGATTTTCAGCTGTTGGTATTTTCCAGAATTTTATCTCTTCAGCTCTCTCTAGGTCTCTCCAGGTCTAGCCGTTCTGATTTTTAGATTTTTTATCTCTTCATCTCTGACTTNACTAGCTTCCTAGAAGCTTCTAAATCTGTTATTAAAAGATTCCCTAGCTAGGTTACCTAGACTACTCTTCAATTATCCTGTAATTATATTGAGCAGGCTACATGGGTCAAGACTGACCCAAAGCCCAAATTATGGTTCGAATGACCATGGGTCACAAACGAGTAAGCCCAAAGTTCAGCCATTAATAAATGGCAACCAAAAGGGCCCAGGATTTGAGTCCAAAGAACTCGGGTGATTCCATGAAACAAACAAACAAATTCAATTCACCTATTAGCAATTATGAACTAAACAAATAAATTCAAACAAAGCACCTCAACAGACTAACTTAACAATTCTTAATACTAACTTATGAAAACAGAAATGAAATAATTTCAATCTTTCAACAAAATCAACACCAATTAACTCAAAAACTACTGCAATACTGAGCAACACAATAAAAAACAAACGAAAAGAAAAAGCAAGAACAGAAATGGAGGAGAAGACAGGAGAAAGTGAAGACAAATGGAGAATACGAAAGAGAACGGAAAGAGTACCTCTAAAATCAACGAACAAAGCCACTAAAACCCTAACCAACTCCGATCTGATTCAAAACAGGTATTAACCGTATGTTCTCGACGAGAACAAATGGTCAATACCCGTTTCAAACCCTATCACTTGAAAGCTTGACACATTCGTTTCTTCTTTAATTTCAGATTCAAGAAAAGATCGATTTGGTGAGGATTTATGGAGAAATGGTAGTGGATTAGGGTTAAGGGAAGGGTAATGGTTGCATGGAGGAAGTTTGGGGTTGAATAGAGGTGGTGCCGCCACCGGAGAAATTATGGCGGCGCTAGGGTTTCGCTCTTCAAATGAATATTCGAGGGGTTCCAATGGGTTTTGAGGGAAATGGAGTGGGGATCTGGGATGGGGAGGTGGAGTAGAATGTTTGGTGTAAATTTGGTGGTGATTGGACGCTAGCCGCCGCCGTAGGCGATTTCCGGTGGCGGCAGGCGGTGGTTTAGGGCGGTGCTAATGGGGGTTCTCTGGGGCGAGAGAGAGGGGAGATGGGAGGTAGGGGGCGTTTGGACACTTATATCTTAAGTGACCCCAGCTTCAGGGCCGTTGGATCAAAGATCCTCGACGGATGGGATCGAATGGAGGGGGAAACGTGGTCGTTTAGTCTCAACGAGAGACGAGTCAGGCCATGGGGAAAATGGGTTGGGTCTTGGCCGGGTGTTGGGGCTGGACTTGGGCAGATTCAAGGTTTAATTTGGGCTTGGACATGGAGAAATCATTTGAGGCCCAAGATCTGGTATAAAACCCCCTTTTCTTTCCTTTTCAATTTTCTAATTTCCCTTTTGTTTTCTTCTTTTGTTTTCCCTTTTTTTCAAAATTGAACTAAACTCTAAATTAATTCCTAGAGCCTAATTAACCTAAAAAAACACTAATTAAACCTAAATGATAATTATCACAATTAGTTAAAAACAAATTAAAAGAAAAGCACTCAAAATAAAAGTTAACATTAAAAATGCAAATTAAACTATTTTTTTTGGTTTTCCTTTTTATAAAATAACTTACTTACTAATTAATTCCTACAAATGCAAAGTTAAATCCTAAATGCAAAATGCAACCTATTTTTGAATTTTTCATCAATTAAACAAAAATAAAAATGCACAGACAAATGCAAACAATTAACAAAAATGCCATAAAAATCCACAAAATTTTGCAAAATGAAAGAAATCATTTTGTTTTGAATTTATGGGAGTAATTCATATAGGGCAAAAATTACGTGCTCACAACATTCATGCAGTAACTTTTATATAAATGATGGTGGATATATATAATGTCATTATGCAAGGATTTAGGTATGAGACATCTGATTTGATCTCCTATATTTGCAAAGCCTGCCTAATCTCCATATGTATTGTATCTCTTGCTTTCGTACCAATTTGATGATACTATGCCTTATTTCGTATCTAATGTATGCTTTCACCTGATTATTGCACTGTTAGTAAGAGTCGATATCGACCCCTCGCCAATACTTCTTTGAGGTTAGACTTGATATATATTGAGTGTTGTTATTTTATAATCATACTATACTACTGAATATGTTGTGAAGGTTCTGAGGCAGATACTACTGGTACACCTAAAGCTAGTATATTGGAGACTTCATGATGAGCTGCTCTGCTTGATCCTATCCGCAACACATGGAGTCCCCTTTCCTTAGTTATCTATCTCTATTTAATTATTTCTTTTCCGGACAGATGTTGTTTTGTTGAGACTATTTACTCTTGTTAGATGCTCGTGATGCTGTGACACCAGAGTTTGGGCGTTTATGATAGAGTGATGGTCGTGTTTAGACCATGTCTTAGACTTATGTATTTATGATATTGATATGAGACTTATTCCGCATTATTGATATTATGACTTTTTAATGACTTAATAATTTGCTTTTGTAATTATGTTGAGTGTTGGCTTTCCTAGAAAGTGAGTTAGGTGCCATCATGGTCTTTAACGGGATTTAGGGTTGTGACAAGGTGGTATCAAAGCTCTAGAACCTAAGGGTCTCACAAATCACGAGCAGACCTAATCGAGTCTTATGGATCTAACAGAGATGTTAGTATCTATATGCGAAAGGCTATAGGGCTTCAGGATCTTTCCCTTTCCTAATTCCATATCGTGTCTTGATTATTGTCTAAGAATAAATCCTTCTCTACTACCGTCTCATAGATGGTGAGAATGTGCACTTCAGCAGAAGGAGCGGGTGATGGCGACCATCGGCTGTGGCAAAGAGGACAGGGCCTGGGGCAGGGCCAAGGCTCCCGCTAAGGGTCGCAACTGAGGTGGGGCAGCCACCGTAGACCGTGGCTGCACCTGGGCAGTCTCAGCGAACCCACCTACGGATTAGGTGGAGGATAAGGTTATTGATGATCAGGTTGAGGCTCCAGCACCAGCTCAGCATCCATAGGGTTTTGTTGTTGCACCGGTATATCAGGAGGCTATGGCCAAGATGTTCAGTTTCATTAATGCATTGACTTAGGCTGGAATAGTTCTAGTGGCCCCAACCACATCTCAAGCTTCCGGAGGGATCTTCGACCCCTACCACTCATACTCCGGAGCAGGAAGTAGAGATATTTCAGATGCATGGAGTATTGCTTGTTGGTTGCAAGCAGCCCATTGTAGCAGCTAGGCCCGAGGTTTTGCCTGCCATGTCTACTGAGGAGCTGAAGATGATGTAGAGGTTTTAGAAGCTACTTCATCCTCACTTTGAGGGTGCTTCCTTAGAGGATGCACATTACTTTCTAAAAACATGTCATAAGATGCTTTACAATTTGCGCTTGGTAGAATCCAATGGGGTGGACTTCACTATCTTTACCTAAGAGGGTCTGCCAGGAGATGGTGGCAGACTTATGAGCTGGGTAGGCCAGCAGGTTCATCTCATCTTACTTGACCCAGTTTTTGTATTTTTTTCTTGAGAGGTACATCCTACTCATCAGGAAGTATGAGTTGAGAGTCCATTTTTAGCATCTTCAGTAGGAACGTATAATAGTAAACGAGTATGAGGCGATTATCGAAGAGTTGTATCGTCATGCAACTTTCTTGATCCCCAATGAGGCAGAGAAGGTGAGGCCATTTATTGTTGACTTATAGAATCAGGATTACTATAGAGCGAGAGTAAAAGACTAGGACTACTTTACATCAGGCCATTTAGTTAGCTCAGAGGATCAAGCATATTTATAGACATGGGAGAGAGGTTGTGATGAGGGACAAGAGGCCTCGTCATTCTGATAGTTTCCCTAGTACCTCATCTGGAGGTAGGGGTCGGTTTGGTAGGGGCCATCATAGTAGGCTAGCTTAGTCTACGCAGCATGTAGCCCATGGCATAGTGGCTTGAACATTTTTTAGCACTCCAGTTCCATCTTCTTTTAGTGCTCTTCTTGTTAGTCCATATCATTCTCTGCCTGTTTAGAGTTCTTCCAATGGCTATTCGGGTACTCAAGGGCATATTCAAGTTCAACAATCTCAGTCAGCTAGGGGTTTCTATGAGTGTGGCGTGTTCGTCCATGTGAGGAAGTATTTTCCCAAGCTTGATAGGGGCACAACTCCGCAGATTTCTTAGTCACTGGTTCCCGCACTAGTTGTATCACCTCCTACCTGGCCACTAGAAGGGGAGGACATGCATCAAGAGATCACTCTAGAGGAGGGGGTGAGGTTGGCGGAGGTTCGAGCAGTTGCGGTCGAGCCCGTTGCTATGCTTTTCCTTGTAGGCCCGAGGTAGTGGCATCAAATGGAGTTATCACAAGTATGGTTTAAGTCTCATATAAATGCTTCTAGTTTAATCTGAGGTCTACATATTCATATGTGTCATTGTATTTTGCTCCTTATTCGGATATTGTCTCGTGGTTCTCTTGATATTCTTGTTCATGTATCTACACATGTCGGTGATTCTATTGTGGTGGACCGTGTATATAAGTCTTATGTTCTTACTATTGTGGGTCATGAGACTAAGGATGATCTTACATTGCTTAATATGGTAGATTTTGATGTGATTTTGGGTTTGGATTGGCTATTTCTGCATCATGCTATTCTTGAGTATCACGCTAAGACTATGGAATTGGTTATGCCAGGATTACCAAGATTGGAATAGAAGGGTTCTATAAGGCCCCGGACATTTTGGGTTGAACAGTGCGTTGGGGGTTGAAGAAATTTTTTGGCAGATCATGGCATTTTGCGGTCCACTATGCGACAGCAGAGTCGCTCTGCGGGCCGTAGAAAGGCTACAGAGTGCAACAGAAAAATGGCCAATTTTGGAGAGTCATTTTGCGGTCCTATATGCGACTGCATAATGCTTTCTCGGGACACACAATCCATCACAGATTCAGCATGGTGTTTATCGGAGGGGAGTTCTGCGGTGCACTATGCAAGCGCAGAACTGGTATGCGGACCGCAGACCTGACCCGAACAGCCCAGTTCTTGACATCACATATGTGGCCCATTTTGCAGACTGCATATCCAATTTGCGGTCCACTCTACGATCGTAGAGCTGTGTTAGGAGGGTCCATTTTCTAGTATTTATAACCCGACCCTATTTCGATATATACACGTTAAGGGCCATTTGTAATGTAAAAATCTGATATTTTGAGAGTGAGGAAGTGCTCTAAACTAATTGTTCATCAATTCTTGCTCAAGGCTTGGAGAATTAACAAGGAAAACTCACTAGGTCTTCATCCTAGAGGTAAGATTCTCACCCTAGCCCTAAATTTCGGGATTTAACCGAAAATTTGTAATGAGAAAAGCAATTCTTGAGTGTGGGAGTTGTTCATTATGCATCCATGTACTATCAAGGTTTTTGGGAAGATAGTTGAGCTCAATTGGGTATACTTTGGGTTGTGGGATGAAGGAATCCACCATAGGAGGACCTTGAAATCATAATGCCCACCTAGTGTTTGATAAAATGCTCGAATGAGCTAGAACCATGGAATCTTCCTAATTTGTGTTCAATTTTGTTATATTTCAAAATTGATCGAAATGGGTAAGATTTCCGAATCATTACAGTAATTTAAGGAAGCTCAAGGCGAGGTATGTTGGGTAAAATTCTCTCTTAGAATTGAATCCACAATGTTCTTGTAAGCCCCGAGTGAATCATTATAAATTGGACTATTCCAAATGCTTTTATCATATTGTGTTATCCTTCGGGAATGTGATCTAATTATGGGTTGTGTGTTAACATGCTAGGACTTCAAGACGTGATTCTAATGTAAACTATCATGTCAACTTTTCATGACCTAAAACCACCACCGGTCGTGATGGTGCATAACCCACTTGCTAGGCAATCCAGTCATAAAATATTAACAAAAACATATAAACAAATACATAATAGATATTTGAAAAAACCAATAACCATAAATAATATCAAATCATAATACAACTCCCCATAACTAGTAATACCCAATCATGAGGTCTATAATATGAGTATATGTTTGAACTACAGAAATATCTCTAAAACAACAACGATAGTAAATAAACATAGGAAGAGACTCTAGGGACTGGGATAAGGAAGAAGCTCTACCTCGATCTCCAAAAGTCAACAGAGAGCTCCGATCACAAAGCTCGACTAGATCTAACTCCTAAATCTACACAATCAAGTACAGAGTGTAGTAGGAGTATAACGAATCCTATTAACTCTGTAAGTATCATGTCTAACCTCGACGAGGTAGTACTGGCAAGAATTACCAATGATACTAACCTAACAACCTGCTTTGTTCATAATTATACAAGTACAAAAGCAATGGTACCAAACTAAGCATGAAACATAGATATAACCAAATCAGAGCAAATAGAAAAGATGTGCCAAGTCTTATAATAGCTTCACAGCTCAGCATATAGAAAAGATATGCATTTATCACCAAAGGATCATCAACACTAGCATATAGAGAAGATATATATTAAGAATCAAGTCAATGTGCACATGTTAAACATATAGAAAAGATATGTACTGTGCCTTTACCTTCCAGTCAAAATAGCATATAGAGAAAATATGCATAAAAGACATGTATACATTTCAAAACTAGCATATAGAGAAGATATGTGATAAAAACATGTATACACCCAAAGGATATGCAAATAGAGAAGAGATGCAAAAACTAAACACTGATTAGCTTTCCTCATTATGCGTGTACGTCATCAAGAGAGAAACATGAGAGGACAATCCTAGGGGCATGGATCTATATCCATACGCTTCACGGACAACTCATGTTCCATAATATAACAATCGTACAGACCACTCACGTGCTATCATAACTCAATTCGCACGGACCACTACGTGCTGCCAATTAAGTCCATATCACACAGAAAGCATATACAAGAATACATGTATACAAATACAATAACAACAAAAACAACAACAATAAAAAGCCCAGTATAATCTCACAAGTGAGGTCAACTACATATATACGAATAATGAATATCAAATCACATACTCGTGGATCGATAAAGATGACTTTTTAAAGTGTATGCATGTGCGGAGTGTGCTACAATAGCTCAGATCAGGCGAATACGCCACAAAATAGCAATTATCATGTTTGAAAGGATTATAGCTAACGCATGATCTATAACATGACTCAAGTAGCTCACAAAGAGGTACAAACATGTGAAGAATGATAGTAAGAAGCTTAGTACTCAATTCAAATTGCCTAAGCACTACCCCGAGCATGGATAAAAAGTCGATGCACGCACACATGCTCATCCCTGCATGTCATGTGTAGGGGTGTGCATTCGAATCGGTTTATCGATAAATCGAATCGATTATTTGTTATCGAAATCGAAATCGAAAAAATCAAAACCTTATTGAAACGATAACGATAAGCATATGTACAAATCGATAATCGATAAGTAATTATCGATAAGGGTCAAAATCGAATCGATAAATCGAATGCACACCCCTAGACTCTAGACACTTGTTAAATGAGTAATTACCTATTTGTGTAGATTAATATAACATACAGAATGTATATATATTCTACTACTATTTTGAAAGCGGCTATACAATATTATTTTCCCTAATCTATACCCTTTCCTTTACCCTAAGTCCCTTACCCTATTATTTCCTCTACCATATTTAAGGAATGATCATATTTAAAGATCAAGGGAATGAAGTTCAAATTAATGGAAAACAGAATTAGCCATGATGATGTGTTTTGTTTTGTTTTATTTTTTTTTATACCGTTGGAGTGTTGGTGGCATACATTTGATCCCTTACTTTAGTTTTGTTGCATGTGCTTGTTGACACAATTTTTATATTATAAATGGTGTTCGTCTTATTTTAGCTTCTTTTTGTCCATATTAGTTAGGCGCATTTATAGCGATATACTTTCCGTGGAATCCCGCAAATTTTCTTATTGGTGTAATCGATAACCGAATCGATAAGCCCCCAAAATCGATAAATCGAAATCGAAAAAATCGAAACCTTATTGAAACGATAACGATAAGCATATGTACAAATCGATAATCGATAAGAAATTATCGATAAGGGTCAAAATCGAATCGATAAATCAAATGCACACCCCTATGCATGTGTGTCATCCTTGGCACGTAACTATCATCAATAATTCAAGCAACTAGTGCCTCAAACCAAGGCTAGGAAAGATACTTAACTCAAAGAATCCAAATCAATACTCCAAAAATTCCTTCCCTCGCAAATCCGCTCCAAATGGCTATAATATAGACAAAATAACTCAATAACGTCAAACAAAGTTGTAGGAATCAAGTCCAAACAAAAAAGATTCAATCTTTACACAATTTCCGAAAAGTCAACAAAAGTCAGCCCTGAAACACATGGTCAAAACCCGAGTCAAGAGGTAGATCCCGACTATCCACAACTCCAAGGGTCCAAATATGTGAATAGATTCCTAAAACAAGTCCAAATCGACCTTCAAAATCCTCAATTTTCACTTTTTTAAGTTGTAGGAAAACCCCCAAATTTTCCTCAAAAGTCTATGTTTTAAGTGTTAATAATCTATGTAGATTCTTGAAATAACATCAAAATTGAATAGGAAAGACTTACACAAAAGTCTTGTATGAAAGTCTTTTTAAAAAATGGCCCCTTTCCAAGTCTAGGTTCAAAAAAATGAAAGAATGGTTAAAATTCCGAAATAAGAACTTCATAAAGTCTGCCCAACACTACCTTTCGTGAACCGGTCACTGCCTCGTGTTCGCGAAACACAAAAATGCAACATCCCAGAAAAACCCAACGCGAACGCCGAAGAACCATCACAAACACGATAAAGTGCTGCCCCTGGCCTACTCGAACACGAGCCAACCTCTCCCAATCTTGAAGGAAAAGTTCTAGCCAGCTTCGAGTCGACCACCCCTTCTATGCGAATGCGACTCCTAGGGTGCGAACTTCGAAGACCCAAAAGCCACAACTCTAAATTCAACCTTCAGATCATGAATGCAACGAGCAAAAACCATGCTGCCCAAAATCTTCTATACAATCGCGAGACTAGCTCTGCAGCCGCGAAGCACGCCACACACTAGCAAAATTCTACAATTCCAACGATTCTCTAGGTGGTTCGAAACTCACTCGATCCACCCAGACCTCGTCCAATCACACCAACAAATCCACAAACACTATCCGGACTTAACCAAAACCCCTAAACACATACAATAATATCACATCAACGAATCAAGGTCAAAACACAAATTGAACTTCTCTTAAGTTCAAGCACTTCCAACTTCAAACCAATCACCTAATTCAAGCCTAACAAATTCGGATTAGAACCAAACTTTTCACACAAGTCTCAAATGATAAAATGAACCTATTCCAATTTTCAAAACAATAATCTGATTCTGACATCATCGAAGTCAACTCACGATCAAACTTATGAACTCTCCAAACCTTTAAATTTCTAACTTTCGACAAATATAGCAAAAATACCCTAGGAACCTCCAAAATAAAATGAAGCCATACGCCTAAGCCTAAAATCACTATACAAACCTATTAGAATCATCAAATCGCCAATCTGAGGGCGTCGATACAAAAGCCAAATTTTGCTCAACTCTTATAACTTAATCTTCCAAAGATAAAACTAAATATTATAATTCACTCCAAAACCTTTCCAAAGCACAAACAATCATCCTTGCAAATCACAAAATATCAAAGAAGTATAGGGAAAACATCAAATAGGGGAACGTGGCTCAAATACATAAAACTACCAGCCGAGTCGTTACACTTCAACAACACCCCGACCCCATTGTGCCACCTAAAACTTATTCTCGTGTATATCATCATTGCAACACTCAATCAACTCAACCTTAGAGACTCGGGCTCAATTTGGGACTTAAATCGCCTTTGAGGCAATTTGTCGAACACTAAGTACACATAAATTATTCATGGGTGTGTTTTGCATGTGAGGGACTGCCTCACCCTGCCAAATCGACTTGGGAGTTGTGTTTCAACCACTTCTATCATCAAAATATTGAAGGGAATGGGGGTGGGGTATTCAATTTCACTATTTTCCTCTATAAGCTATTACTAAGAATAGAAAGAAAAATAAATCACCCTAATTTTAAGATAGAGTTCAGATGAGAAGAGAAAGATGGAATGAAAAGGAGTAGCTTAATTTGCCTTTTCTCATGGTGGAATGTAGAGTTGTGTTAGTAGTGAAAGGTTGCAAGCTCCTTTTTCTTTCTTTTTTCAAATTATGATTCGGGAAAGGGAGAAGGTACTTAAGGTGTTTTTGTAGGGTTTAGGGGTCATCTGGGTCGGGTTAAACCATGATTGGTAAAAGGTCTCAGAAAACTTACCTAATAGAGTGGTTGTCAGTACGACGCGACCCGTATCGAGATTGGAGTCCATGCGCTCTTGGGCATGATGCAATGGACCGTGCACCCCAAGTATGTATGCCTTTGAGTGCAATATAGTCACAAGCACACCCAGTAGTTGTCCAGCTTTGAGCGCGGCGAGACGATCATAGCATCTGGAAGAACGTTTCGTGCTAATTCTACATGTTTGCCCATTTTCTCATTTTGCCACCGCTTCTTCGTTAATTGAGCTCAACTACCTCGCAAAATAGGAATAAGATAAACCAAAGCTACTAGTTAACACGAGTACTAACAAGATGCAAAAACTATTATGGAGAAAAGTGGCAAGGAAGATGGCTGGAAAATTGAGCAGAGAGTTTGCATATGCAGCATTAGCAACAACCAACTACTATGTATAGAAAGGTAGGAATGAAGCTGTATGGAAGAGTTCAGTGCCTAGACCACATAAAGTGTGTGAGCAAATCAAGGAAGAATGCAAGATTTGAATGGTAGAAGTATTAAACAAGAGAATAAAAGGAAAAGATGAAAGATGGATAGAAGAAATATATAGATAGATAAAAAAAATTGTACAGCATTCATTATATAGTGATAAGCATAGATAGCTGCTCTATAGATCTCTCATTGTATTCTTATTGATGTGTTGGTTTCGAGATGAATAAAAAATTTTCATTCCACCAAAAAAAAGATGCAAAAACTAGAACTACAACTACACTATGACTAATTATGATATACAACACAAAAAAAACTAAATTGTTGGGTAGCCTCCCAACAAACGTCTATTTAACGTCGTGGCATGAAGATACCAATCTTTCACGCGTGGGTTAAGTCCATTGAGGTTGTGTGACGTGTAATGTCACCATCCTAATAGGTCTTTGCTCTTTTCATACTAAGAATGTACTATTTGGAATCAAATACCTAAACTAAATTGCTCCATGAAGCGTAACACCGACTACTTCAAAAGGACCCAACCATCCAGGAAAAGGTTAAATCTAAAATTGAATAGAAGAACTACTTGGATTGGCTCAAACTCCTTATGTTGGATGTTCTTATCATGCCGCCTCTTGGTCTTTTCTTTCTATAACTTGAAACTTTCATACACTTGCGAAAAAAATTCATCAAGCTCATTAAGTTTCTGTAACATCTTCTCACTGACCAAGTCCGTATCCAGATTTAGCTTTTTAGTCGCCCAATAGGCCTAGTGCTCAAGATCAACTGGCAAGAAACACGCCTTCCCATAAATCAACTTATACGGGGAGGTTCCAATGGGAGTTGTATATACAGTTCAATATGCCCATAACGCATCGTAAATCTTGACGGCACAATCCTTCTTAGTTACACTAACCATTTTCTCTAAAATCTGCTTCACTTCTCTGTTTGATACCTTCATTTGTCCACTGGTTTGGGGATGATAGGCGACGGCGACCTTATTCTTAACTCCATATTTTGTTGGAATGTTATTCAACAACTTGTTACAGAAGTAAGTACCTTTATCACTTATCAAATCCTATAGTGTTCCAAAGCGTGTAAAGATGTGCTTCTTCACAAAGTTCACCACAACCTTTGTGTCGTTAGTAGGAGGAGAAATAGCCTCTACCCACTTAGACACATAGTCGAATACCAACAAGATATACCTATTTTCATTCGAGTATGGAAACGGTCCAATCAAAGCAATACACCACACATCAAAGATCTCTACCTCTAAAATATTTTTCAAAGGTATCTCATGCTCCCTCATAATTATTCCAATTATTTTGCACCTATCACAATTTTTCACAAAAGCGCATGCATCCTTAAATAATTTTGGGCAATAGAAACCTGGTTGCAATGCTTCTGTGGTTGTTCTATTCCCACCATGATAACCTCCATATGGAAAGGCATGGCAATCTTCCAAAACTGCCTCCATCTCCTCTTCAGGGATACGCTTTCTCATCAATTGGTCTGCCCACTGCTTATACAATAATGGCCCATCCCATAGATACAACCTCACACCATGAATGAACCTTACTATGTTGTTAGGTGTCAAGTTCACTGGCATTGTCACACCCCTTTTTTACCCCCCAAAAGAATATATATTAATGTGTGTGGATTTGTAGGGTTAAAGAGTTTTTTCAATTGAAGTGATAAATTTGAGTAGGAATTATTTTATTTATAGAGTCACCACTTGGAATTGATTTTTCGGTGTTCCAAGTCACATTTTAGTTGAATCCCTAGTCAAAGGAAGGTTTGACTCTATTTTTATCGGTCCGCGAAAACAATGTTCGGGTAAGAAATTTTGTTGACCGGGGAGAAGGTGCAAGGCATTCCCCGAGTCCCGTGGTTCTAGCACGGTCACTTTATTTACTTAAAATTTGGCTTAAATTAATTTTAGAAAAAAACTGTGATTTATACGATTTTCATGTTTTACCTATCCGCTTTTATCTCTTGATTATTAGAAAAATTAAAGAATATTTTGAATAATAAGATTCATGACCACACTACGCAAGCGAATGCGTGATCGACGAAATTTATTATTTAGTCATAACAGCGCTACGCAAGCGAATCCGCAGTCATGACAAACAATTATAAATACGTTATTTACTTTTGAAAAATTACTACGATTGTGCTTTGAGGAAAAATTAACTTTTTGGAAAATTTATTAAATGTCACTACCGCGCTACGCAAAGGAATCTGCGATTTTTAGCAAAGGGTTAACTAAATTAAAAATTAACTAAAATTAATGGATATGACATGGGATTGTTGAATTAACTTATTGAATGTGAAACATCTCACTATACAAGCAAGTCCGTGAACGAAAAAGTTAAAGCGCGCCTACTAGTTGCTTAGCGTTTAAATTAATTTACAAGTGCTTAAGTTATTAAGATATTAAAAAGAAGCATCCAATTTGACAGGATCTGTTGGACGAAACTGATTTTTAAATCATTTGGGCCTGCTTATGACTATCTTGGAAAATGGGCTAGCTATTTATTTATTTCTTAGAAGAAAGAAATGGGCCAGCTAGCTTAGTTGACATTGGGCCTAAAGAATTGAGATTTTGGCCCAAATTTTTTACCTGCTGAAACATCCAGCCGTACCCACGGCCCACATTGTTTGTCTAACCCATGAAAAATCACTCTTTACTCAGCAGTTGGAGTATTAAACCAATACCCGTTCCGTCACAACATTCAAAGTTATATTAACTCAAACAACTTATTTAAATCACCATCTTTCTTAAAATGCTAATTGAAGATATCAAAGGAATGAACAATTTAATGTCAATAACGGAATCCAAGAAATAGATGAACTGTAAAATAGATTATATGCTCACCTAGGCAATTTCAGATAATGAAACCAAAGAGAAAGAAGTAAACTCTTTTATATATACATATATGTGTATTTCTGGAAAGGAAAGTATCTTCAACAGAAAACTCATCCAAAATTTCCAATATTGAAAACATACTTCCAATACAAATTCTAACAAAGACAAACAAAATAAACGAATCTCACTTCATCATAACTTATAGCAAAACGTACATATGAAACTGAAAACTAACAGCATTTTTTTGGTTTGGTTCACATGGCCAACCTTTATTCAAACATTATTTCATTCACACATAACGAAAGAGAGATTAAAAGAACGAGATGGAGAAGTAAAACGCATTAACATATTTATGTTTCATTCAGTCAAATAGAGGTTTACACTAAAGGGAAAAACAGAGCAAAAAATTTACCTAGAAGCAGAAGCTAAAAGTGCGGGACCTCGATCCAAGGCAGGCAGCAATTTCGATAGGAAATGGAGACGATCAACAACACGACCAGCAGCAATTTAACCCAGTATCAACCAGAAATTAAACCAGAAACTTCAGAAAAACTTTCAAAGAAGGAAAAGCCCAGAAACTAAACTCACAGCTTTTATTTTTTGGAAGGTTTTTGCTCTTAGTTTCAGCCTACTACAATGTGTTCAAATGCAGATTTTTTCCTCAAGTTTTGTGCTTTTTGAGTGTAAAAGATGATGGGTAAGTGTGTTAGAGTGTGTCCATTTATAGGAGAAGAACCAAGGCCTTCATCATTGAAAAGGAGAAGAACCAAGGCCTTCATCATTGAAAATCTGTCCAAAGGACATATTTGTCACCAAACACCTGCTCTAACTATTCAAAAATGACAAATTTTTGGTTCTAAAATCTATCCAAAAGATAGTCTTTGAATACCAAACAATGACAGATTTTTTGGAGTTTTGTACTTCCAAAAGCACATGAACAGTAAAAACAACCACACTTGTACTATTCCTTCTTTTAAATTTCAGCTTTTATCAACACAAACTCAAATAACCAAATCCAATCCTATCATGAAATAGACAAAGTAACCACAAGACTTTGATTGTAACTAAATTGAGCATTCAAACAAACAAGATTAAAGCAATGTGATCTCTACAAACTAACAGTGAACAACTGAAACCACGAAATATTTCGCAAAACAGAATTTGGATGAGCATCGTTTAATTATCATACAACGATCCAAAACGAGCTCTTATGATATGAACTAACAAGCGATTCACCACTAATATTACCATAGTTTAATTAACCTATAAATACTACCAACAAAATTAGGAAAAAAGATTAAACCTTAAAATTAAAAACGAAGTACAAGCTGAAAATCAGAAACGGGAAAGGGGAAACGGATTGCAGATTTACCGAAAACTCGAGCAACCAGGCAGCGGTGAACCAACGGCAGTGGTGGTGGTGATTCGACCCCGGACATGATTTTATTGTTGATTGATACCAAAAATCCTAAATCTGGTGAGCTGAATTTTGATGTTGGTATAATCGACAATAAAATCATGTCCGAGTCGATTGGAGGCAAGAATGGAAGAGCGCTGGAGGCACCAACGGCGGGCAGTGGTGGCGGCGAGGTGGCTGGCGGAAACTCGCCGGATTTTGGAGGGGTTTTGAAGGTTTTGGGGCGTGGAATGGAGAAGAGGCGAGTGAGATGAATAGGGGGTGAAATTTTGGTGGTGTTTGGACGACGGGCGGCGGCGGCGGCATTGGTGACGGCGCGATTAGGGTTTGCTTTTGTTGATTATTGATGGAGATTTGGGGGATTTGGGTTGTGGATTTGGAATGAGGGGAGTGAGAGGAATATAGTGGTTGGGGTGGTTTGGACGATGGCCGCCGCCGGTGGCGAATTCCGGCGGGCGGCGCTGGGTGGTGACGGGAGGAGCCACTTAATTAAACATGATATTACACTCTTAGCCACCTGATTATTTTAATTTTAGCCCATTTTTCCTTAATCCTACTTATTAAATTAATTTTACACAAATAAATTAATTAAATAACTTATTCTAATGATCAATTAACTAGATAAATTTACCAACTGAACAACTAGTTAATTCTTAAAATGCATAAATGAAGAAAGAACTATTTTTATTGTATTTTATGATAGGAAATATGCAATTAAAGACACAAAAATTGAGAAAAATAATTAAAATAACAAAACACTAATAACTTTTAGGAGGCGTTAAAATAGTGCAAAAATTAGGTGTTCACAGCTGCCCCTCTTTGCTCGAGAACATGAAGAGTTTTCATGCAAAGAAAAGTGAATGCCATAGCTAATTTTTGCTCACATATTACTCCAATGGAAGCAACTTTTTGAAAAAAGGTGATCGAACCTTGCTTTCGAGGTTGCCTACATATCCTTGGCTATAAAGGAATTAGGTCAGTGTAGTTCTGAAAAAATTTGGCAGCTGGGACTACCGGACACTGGAGTTAAGACTGCTGCTACTGCTGTTGCTGTTGCTGTTACTTGCTACTATTATTGTTACTTGTTGCTTACATCCAAAGTAAAAGAGAAAGAACTATATATGTCTGCAAACTAAGAGTTACAAAATTCCTATCTGTATGCCTTCTGGAGTCAAATCTTGATTCCTGACCTGGTCTCTTGTGTTGACCATAATTGGATCTTGATGCTCTTTGAAGAAAAGATTATGACTCAATCTTAGTTGCTTGATTTACTGATCCGAATTTGAGCAAATGAATCTTTAGAAGCTGGGTTACTGACTCATTGACAAAGTTAACTCCAACTATCCTGTGACCGAAAGAATTCTTCCTTCGGATGATAACTGAAACTTCAAGCTTTGATTGTCACAACCTGTGCTCTACGGCGGGGCCTGCAAAGACATCAAAGACGAATAAGATGAACAAAATTTTCTGCCCTAGTTTGGCATTGAGAAAATTTTGTGAGTTATTGGGTAAAGCTGCAGATCAGCTTATTTTATTTGAAGGTAGAATAGCCTAAATGGCACCTGTACTTCGCCCACTTTGTCATGCCGGTCCCCAAAGTTAGACATTTGTCAACTGAACACTTATACTCATTCAAAACGTGAATAATAAACGCTAGCCTGGGGTATGGTGGAAGTTCCCTCAGAGGGACCCTGAGGCGGAGGCTGACCAGAGACCCAAGCCTGATACACATCACTCAGTTGATGTTTCAATCTTCTTACTTCCTCCGACTCTTGCTCAACTGATTGACCCAGAGGGTCGTCACTAACCAACTCAATTTCATCATTGTTAGCCATCGCCACCTTCCCGTTAGATCTGGTCAAGTAATGATGTGTTGCCAGTTTCACCACAAACCAACCACCTTAAACTTACTATATAAGAGGCAACAAACGTGTTAGGGTTAATCATTTTATAAATACGAATCACACGTAACTATGCTATGCTCCTAACATTATCACCGTCTCTAACATGCTTTTGGAAGGCTTCATGTCTCATTCCGGCGTATAAGGTTGCTACTTATTGACGCTCTTATTTATTCCTCTCTTTTTTTTACGCCTCGCCTTATTTTAGAGCTACTGAAAAATATTTTGATCGAATCTTTTGGGGGTTGCCTACGTATCATGTCGCCGCATGAATCAGATCATTACGTAGTTCAAGGTCAGGAATGAATAATTAAACTAACTCCTTTCCCTTTTTTTTCTTTTTTCTTTTTCTTTTTCACTCATATACAAATCAGACCACGAAGCTCCTAACAAGAAAAATGTTTTTGGATTTTTGTGGGAATTGTTGAAAGAAAGACTTCTAAAGATTTTTTTTTTTGATCTTTTTTTATCGAAAGAAAGAAAATATTTTTGGGGTTTTGAATTTTTGCCGTTGAATGAAAAATTCTTTGGATTCTGAATTTTCTTTTTAATTTGCGAAAGAAAAACTTCTCAAGAAGAATGAAAATATTTTGCAATTCAATTTATTAATTTTTGAAATTTCTGGATTTGATATCTCAAAAGTAGATTTAAAGAAAAATATTTTTAGTTTTTTTTTTGTTGAAAGAAAGACTTCTTAAAGAAGTAAGAAAATATTTTTTTCCGAAGTTCAATTTTTTTTTTTTTGGAATCCTCGAAAGAAAAACTTCTAAAAAGAAAGAAAATATTTTAGGAATTTTAATTTATGCCTTTGAATTTCCGAATTATATTGAATCCTGAGTTTTCTTTTTAATTTCCAAAAGAAAAACTTCTGAAGAAGAACGAAAATATTTTGGAATTCAAATTCTTCCTTTTTTGTTTTGTTTCTTAAATTTCGGGATTTGATGTATCAAATAAAGGAAAATAGTTTTGGATTTATGAAAATTGGGGGCCGGACCCGATAAAAGTTGCCTACGTATCTCACATCCAGTGAGAATCAAACCCGCATAGTTCGGTGAAATTGGATATTTTTCTCTTTTGATTTTTATGAAAATTAATCTTTACACCTCACGATGGACTATTAAAAAAAAATCTTAGTAAAAAAAAATTATTTGTACTGAACTAGGAGAATAATTTTTTTTTGTAATTCCGCTCAACTAATTTCCTAAAGCCGGTCAACAATGCAAGCAAGCCTTCCAAATGATGTAGCAAGTAGCACATAAGTGAACATGATGGTCTCAAAGAGGATACCTGTCTTATACGGACCCGGCCCCTGTGCCGAGCTTCGCTAAGTCAAATGCATATGATGCAAAAAAACGATCCTACTAGGGATAACCAGGCATGTGGCTTGTTCTTCTAGGTTTTTTTCAAAAATCTTAGGGGACGGGGTGTATCTAGACTAGCCATAAAACGAGCGGACAACTCGAGTTGGGAAGGGATAGCGTACCGGGAGCAATACTTCTACGGCTTAACTACTGGACCCTCCCTGTTCTTAAATATAGGTGACTAATAATCCTTCACCGGGAGCCCAGGCCCACCGGCTTTATCTCAATAAAGAATGGGGCGCGTATCCGCGATTCCCGAGGTTGTATTCAGAAGACTCAAAGAGGGTGCGCAAGAAGACAATTTATAATACAGTTCAACAATATCAAAGCGGTAAACAGCAAACAAGTAGCACATTAGGCCCAAATAGATCACAGTTATATACAAAAAATTAACAAAGCCAAATAAAGTCAATGTACAAGCTCGAATTCTTAAATTTCTCCAGCAGAGTCGCCAGAGCTGTCACACCCATTTTTTACCCCCCAAAAGAATATATATTAATGTGTGTGGATTTGTGGGTTAAAGAGGTTTTTCAATTAAAGTGACAAATTTGAGTAGGGATTATTTTATTTATAGAGTCGCCACTTGGAATTGATTTTTCGGTTTTCCAAGTCACCTTTTATTTGAATCCCTAGTCAAAGGAAGGTTTGACTCTATTTTTATTAGTTTGCGAAAATAAAGTTCGGGTAAGAAATTCTGTTGACCGGGGAGAAGGTGCAAGGCATTCCCCGAATCCCGTGGTTCTAGCACGGTCCCTTTATTTACTTAAAATTTGGCTTGAATTAATTTTAGACAAACTGTGATTTATACGATTTTCATGTTTTACCTATCCGCTTTTATCTCTTGATTATTAGAAAAATTAAAGAATATTTTGAATAATATGATTCATGACCACACTACGCAAGCGAATGCGTGATCGACGAAATTTATTATTTAGTCATAACAGCGCTACGCAAGCGAATCCGCAGTCATGACAAACAATTATTAATACGTTATTTACTTTTGAAAAATTACTACGACTGTGCTTTGAGGAAAAATTAACTTCTTGAAAAATTTATTAAATGTCACTACCGCGCTATGCAAACGAATCCGCGATTTTTAGCAAAGGGTTAACTAAATTAAAAATTGACTAAAACTAATGGATATGACATAGGATTGTTGAATTAACTTATTGAATATGAAACATCTCACTATACAAGCGAGTCCGTGAACGAAAAAGTTAAAGCGCGCCTACTAGTTGCTTAGCATTTAAATTAATTTACAAGTGTTTAAGTTATTAAGATATTAAAAAGAAGGCGAAATGGCTTCCTGGCCACTTAAACTTGTAGGGCTTTTTAAAGCCGATACACAAACTTTAGATTTTCCCATTTAAACACCTCTACTTGAGAAAATATCTATTAATAAACACATTTGACTGTTGACTATGCTTAGATGGCAATATTGTAGCTGATGTGGCAAATTGCGTGTTAATCACCGGTATTAAGCGCGTCTGAATCGAGTAACTCAAAATAATCATTTCGCCTTGTTTTTTCGTGAGTTCTTTCCAATTAAGCACCGGTAACTCAAAATAATCATTTCGCCTTGTTATATTCTGGGTCGGAGATGGCATTCTTCAATTCTGGGTCGGAGATGGCATTCGCCTTGTTCATATCACTGCAACTCTCCGGCGGCTCCAGTTGGTCGGAGATGGCATTCCACCAGTCCAAATCGCCCAAGAGCAATGCCAATCGATTCCTGCTACTGAGGAGGTCACGCCAATTGGCCATTACAACAAATTAATTGTCACAACTTTAAAGAAAATAAATTCTGCGACAGTGCTGATCGGAAAATTTCTCCGGCGATCTACCTAGCTAGAAAAAAATAGAGAGAGGAGAAGACGAAGAAGAACCTAGGAAGGGAGTGCTGATATGGAAGTAGAAGAAAAGAGTTGCGGGTGTGGTGGGGGGGGGGGAGGGGAGGGGGAGATGGGAAAGAACGGGGAAGGGGAAGAGGAAGCTGGAAGGGTTTAAGTGTTTTCTTTTTTTATTGTATTTATTTTTATTTTTAAAATANTGTTTTCTTTTTATTGTATTTATTTTCATTTTTAAAATATAAATATAGGTGACAATTTTTATTTAAAAATTACACATGTCATTAGTTGGGTGGGGTCTTAGTTTTGGATTGGTCAATTGCTGACTGGATGGACACGTCTGTGTATGTGTAATACACGCGCATAGGCTCAAGGGTTAGATGTGTTTATTAGTTAAGGGAAGCATGAGTTCGAGTGTTCAAATGGAAAAACCCAAAGTTTGTGTATCGGCTTTCAAAAGCCCTACAAGTTTAAGTGGCCAGGAAGCCATTTCGCCTAAAAAGAAGCATCCAATTTGACAGGATCTGTTGGACGAAACTGATTTTTAAATCATTTGGGCCTGCTTATGACTATCTTGGAAAATGGGCAAGCTATTTATTTATTTCTTAGAAGAAAGAAATGGGCCAGCTAGCTTAATTGGCATTGGGCCTAAAGAATTGAGCTTTTGGCCCAAATTTTTTACCTGCTGAAACATCCAGCCCTACCCACAGCCCACATTGTTTGTCTAACCCATGAAAAATCACTCTTTACTCAGCAGTTGGAGTATTAAACCAATACCCGTTCCGTCACAACATTGAAAGTTATATTAAGTCAAACAACTTATTTAAATCACCATCTTTCTTAAAATGCTAATTGAAGATATCAAAGGAATGAACAATTTGATGTCAATAATGGAATCCAAGAAATAGACGAACTGTAAAACAGATCATATGCTCACCTAGGCAACTTCAGATAATGAAACCAAAGAGAAAGAAGTAAACTCTTTTATATATACATATATGTGTATTTCTGGAAACGAAAGTATCTTCAACAGAAAACTCATCCAAAATTTCCAATATCGTAAACATACTTCCAATACAAATTCTAACAAAGACAAACAAAATAAACTAATTTCACTTCATCATAACTTATAGCAAAACATACATATGAAACTGAAAACTAACAGCATTTTTTTGGTTTAGTTCACATGGCCAACCTTTATACAAATATTATTTCATTCACACATAAAGAAAGAGAGATTAAAAGAACGAGATGGAGAAGTAAAACGCATTAACATATTCATGTTTCATTCAGTCAAATAGAGGTTTACACTAAAGGGAAAAAAGGAGCAAAAAATTACCTAGAAGCAGAAGCTAAGAAGTGCGGGACCTCGATCAAAGGCAGGCGTCAATTTCAATAGGAAATGGAGACGATCAACAGCACGACCAGTAGCAATTTAACCCAGTATCAACCAGAAATTAACCCAGAAACTTCAGAAAAACTTTCAAAGAAGGAAAAGCCCAGAAACTAAACTCACAGCTTTTATTTTTTGGAAGGTTTTTGCTCTTAGTTTCAGCCTACTGCAATGTGTTCAAATGCAGATTTTTTCCTCAAGTTTTGTGCTTTTTGAGTGTAAAAGATGATGGTTAAGTGTGTTAGAGTGTTTTCATTTATAGGAGAAGAACCAAGGCCTTCATCATTGAAAATCTGTCCAAAGGACATATTTGTCAACAAACACCTGCTCTAACTATTCAAAAATGACAAAATTTTGGTTCAAAAATCTATCCAAAAGATAGTCTTTGAATACCAAACAATGACAGATTTTTTGGAGTTTTGTACTTCCAAAAGCACAGGAACAGTAAAAGCAACCAAACTTATACTATTCCTTCTTTTAAATTTCAGCTTTTATCAACACAAACTCAAATAACCAAATCCAATCCAATCATGAAATAGACAAAGTAACCACAAGACATTGATTGTAACTAAATTGAGCATTCAAACAAACTAGATTAAAGCAATGTGATCTCTACAAACTAACAGTGAACAACTGAAACCACGAAATATTTCGCAAAACAGAATTTGGATGAGCATCGCTTAATTATCATACAACGATCAACAACGAGTTCTTATGATATGAACTAACAAGCGATTCACCACTAATATTACCATAGTTTAATTAACCTATAAATACTACAAACAAAATTAGGAACAAAGATTAAACCTTAAAACTAAAAACGAAGTACAAGCTGAAAAGTTAGAAACGGGAAAGGGGAGACAGATTGAAGATTTACCGAAAACTCGAGCAACCAGGCAGCGGTGAACCAACGGCAGTGGTGGTGGTGATTCGACCCGGGATATGGTTTTATTGTTATTGATACCAAAAATCCTAAATCCGGTGAGCTGAATTTCGATGTTGGTATAATCGACAATAAAATCATGTCCGAGTCGATTGGAGGCAAGAATGGAAGAGCGCTGGAGGCAGCAGCGGTAGGCAGTGGTGGCGGCGAGGTGGCTGGCGGAAACTCGCCAGATTTTGGAGGGGTTTTGAAGGTTTTGGGGCGTGGAATGGAGAAGAGGAGGGTGAGATGAATAGGGGGTGAAATTTTGGTGGTGTTTGGACGACGGGCGGCGGCAGCGGCATTGGTGACGGCGCGATTAGGGTTTGCTTTTGTTGATTATTGGTGGAGATTTGGGGGATTTGGGTTGTGGATTTGGAATGAGGGGAGTGAGAGAAAGAGAGTGGTTGGGGTGGTTTGGACGATGACCGCCGCCGGTGGCGAATTCCGACGGGCGGCGCTGGGCGGCGACGGGAGGAGCTGGCAGAGAGGGGGAGAGAGTGATAGAGGAGGCTAGGGTTTGTATTATGAGAAAAATGGCCAAAATTCTGATTTAAAAGAGCTTATATACCTTATAGGAGATTCAATCAGGACCATTGAATCTTGAGAATTGAAGGGCTGAGATTAGATCTTGGTTTTATTAAACAAAGTGACGTAGTTTCACCTTGAAACTACGTCATTTGAATCTTTTCCTGGCAGCCACTTAACTAAACATGATATTACACTCTTAGCCACCTGATCATTTTAATTTTAGCCCATTTTTCTTTAATCCTACTTATTAAACTAATTTTACACAAATAAATAAATTAAATAACTTATTCTAATGATCAATTAACTAGATTAATTTACCAACTGAACAACTAGTTTATTCTTAAAATGCATAAATGAAGAAAGAACTATTTTTATAGTATTTTATGATAGAAAATATGCATTTAAAGACACAAAAATTGAGAAAAATAATTGAAATAACAAAACACTAATAACTTTTAGGAGGTGTTAAAATAGTGCAAAAATTAGGTGTTTACAGGCATCACCTCACTGGCATATAAAATTCACATAATCTGCATACCATGAGGTTGTACCATATTCAATGGACAATAACTACTCGTCTGGAAAGGTCTCTTTTATCAAATTTCCCTCAGTTACATGATCCCTATTTTCTAACCCGGAAAAGTAATCGACCACTTGGTTCTTTGTTCTATTTCGTTCTCGGATTTCTAAATCAAATTCTTGCAAGAGAAGAACCCAACGTATAAAGCCTATGCTTAGTATTTTTCTTTCCAAATGAAGTTGTTTGTGTAGATGATGACTTTGGTGCCCGCTAGATAAGATATGAATTTGTCAAACGCCCATACTAACGCAAGCAACTCCTTTTAGTGACTGTGTAATTATTCTGGGTTGAAGTTAGAGTTTTACTCGTGTGGTAAATAGAGTGATAAATTTTATTCTTTTCCTAACCTAAGACAGCTCCAATTGCTACATAGACCGCATCACACATCAACTCAAATGATTCGATTCAATATGGGGCAAATATAATTTATGAAATCACCACCCTTAGCTTCAACTCCTTAAATACTTTCAAACAAGCATCATCGCATTTAAATGAAGTATCTTTTTCAAACAGCCTGCATAAAGGAGAGGAAATTGAAAAATTCTTAATGAAACGGCGATAAAACTTGCATGGTCAAACAAACTACGGATGCCCTTCACAAATGTCAGGGGACAATATTTCAATCGCTTCCACCTTCGCTTTGTCTGCCTCCAAATCGTATTTGGACACCTTGTGCCCCAGAACTAACCTTCTCGTACCATAAAATGACATTTCTTCTAGTTTAATACCAAGTTGGTCTCTTCACACCTTGTGAGGACCTAACTTTTTACCATACTTGAGTTTTTCACAAATTTTAGCATTTCAATATCTCTTTTAGGTTATATCTTTATTTTATGTTTAGTAGGTTTTATTTGGTAAAATTGATAATCACAAAAAGAGAGTTATATTTTAGAATAATAGCTTTCATTCTTGCAAAGAAAAGAGAAGTTCCAAAAGTATATATTTTTTGTCTAGTTTAGTTTAATATCTAAGTTAGAGGTTTTAATAAATAAGAAACTGAGTAGTTAGTTTTTTTATCTTGGTATTTTTATTTAGTAGGAATAATATCTTATTTTGTCTATTTATTTATCCTTTTAAAAGAAAATAGAAAAGAAATAAGGCAAGAGCAAATAAAATCATGGCACATCACCACAAAGAGACAAAAGTCCATACCAAATTTTGCACATTTCAGTTTTATTGTTCAAAGTGCACGTTCTCTCCATAAATTATGGAGATATAATAATGTTTTTTGTCTTTTTCATAGCACCAGCCCACTACCTTGACAAATTTCCTCATCTATACTTATCAAAAAGAAATGTATTTCCAAGTCCTTGACCCCAACAAAAATTTTCACAGCTTCCTTCATCTCCAGCCTAACATCACAGTCACTTCCGTTATCATGCATTTTAACACTGACGAATAAACGAACTCAAAATTTCTTCGCCACCAAGAAACAGAATATTCCCTACACATCTTCTATACAAATAGATCCACCTCACTCACACAAAGGGGAAGAGGAAAAAAAGATAACAAGGCAGAAACAGAGAACAAATCACCTTAGAGCTAAGGCAAAAAAGAGCCGCTGCTCATCTTCTTCTTCCTCAAGAATCAATCAAACTCATCCATAAAACTCCACTAAGCTCTATCACCATGAATGAATACCATATGCTAAAACCTAGGTGAAATAACTCCTTAAAGCACCTCACTTTCAGCTGAAAACTCCATGAAAATGCAGCTCAAAACCCAGCTGTAAATCAGTCCAAAAAGATCTCAAACCGCCTCCAAAACCTATTTTCCACCTTACAAGTTACAACAACCCCACATCAAAAAATCAGCCCCAACCCAGCTAATGAATAATCCAAACACCATTAGAAACACCCGACGAAGCAACTGTTTCAGTTTCCATCGAGGTTCGCAGCACTATGAGATTCCCGGCGAGGTTCAATTGGAGAAGTCCGTCAAATTTTTCCGGTCCAGCTTTGGCTTAAGTTTATTTCTTTCCTCTGTTTGAGTTCATCGTTGCCGGTTAGTGTTGTAATCTCATTGGAGGTGCTTGATAATAAAGGAAGGATTTTCGCCTCGGTGAAGGTCCATCTTCTTAACCTTTTTAAGTATTTCATATTTTAAATGTCATGTCGTTGCTCTATTCTAGAGTGTTTCTTTGCATGTAGGGTGATTGAATCACATTATATTTTCAAGTTGTATGAGTAGGAAAAAAAAAAAAGATGCTTGGACAAATCACTGACACTATGGCGCCATTTGAGTGTAATTAGATAAAGTTGGGGTATTGGGGCTCAACTTGTAAATAATACTTTAAATCAAAAACAATTAAAGTGATTAAGATGCTTCTTATCCATTGTTTCCATAAGTGCCAAAACACGCAAGCACTTGGTGGCCAGGTGCGGAAGAGAAAGATTTGCCTTCTTCTAGTTATTAACAAGAATATATATACATATGAAGTAATAAATTACCTTAGTCCTAACAAATATGAAAAACTAGTCCTAACAAATATGGAAAAGAAAAATTCTCCTAGTCCTAAATATGGAAACATACACACGCTTCTTTAATACCCCCTCGAGTTGGTCTATGCGGGTTATGAATGCCCAACTTGCATAAGAGAGAAACATATTAAGATTTTCCTACTACCTTCGTAAATGTATCTGCCAATTGCTCATGGGAAGGCACAAAGCTAGTACGAATATTCCGACTGCCAATCTCGTTGCGAATAAAATGACAATCCACTTCAATGTATTTGGTTCTTTCATGAAAGACATAATTCTTTGCAATGTGAAATGCTGCTTGACTGTCACAAAAAAGATGAATAGGAGAAATGCAAGTCACTCCCAAACTAGGTAAAATTTCCTTCAATTATTTCACCTCATAGATTGGCATTGCCATAGAGCGATACTCAACCTCTGCAGACGATCTAGATACGGTATGTTGCTTTTTAGTGAGTCACCCAACAAGATAAACTAGCAGGTGAGCAAGCGTCGAGTCAAGGGACAACCAACCCAGTCGGAATAGCACCATCCTTAGGGACGTAGATCGCATTTGCTTTTTAATAAAATACCTTGTCCCGGATTTGATGTGCCCTAGAATTTCAGCACTTTTGATACAAATTACATAGACTTTAGTTCGTCTTTCAAAGCATTTTTAGTTAATTCTTATGATGTTTTGGTGTTTTGTAGTGCACGATACTTGAAGAACCAAAAACATGGAAAAGAAGTCAAAAATCCATAAAAGGGCAGAAATGCGGCGGGTCCGCGACCGCAGAAGTGATGTGCAGACCGCAAACTCACCGCAGACTGAAGCATTTCTTTTGGGCAGTGAAGAGAAGATTATGCGGTCCATTATGTGGTCGCATAACACCTTTGAGGACCGCATAATAACCGCACAATTGCAACCTGAAATTTGGTTTAACAATTTTACGATGAAGTCAGCGGTTGCATAATTGCTATACTGACTGCAGAACCGAAATGTGATGGAGAACTGAGCTTCAAGACCTGCAATTATGCTACGCCTGTTTCAATTATGCGGACCGCATACATGGTCTGCGACCAGTATGCGGTCGTAGAAGGGCTCTACAGGGGAAATTTTGTCCAATCTTGATCCCGACTTTTAGTCCACTATAAATAGATTTACTAGGAGTTTTGTGGGTCATTGAGTCTGAAAAAAGATACTACATTGAAGGTATTGAATACACCATTATTTTGGATGCTTTTGAAGAGAGAATCCGGTACCTTTGTAAGCTTTATGACTTTATTTATTGATTTGTCTTTGTATTCTAGTATGAGTAGCTAGTTTTAAATACTACGGTTATGGACCCTAAATGGGTGTTTAACATTGAATATATATATATATATATATATATATATATATATATATATAATGGTTGGTTGATATTTATTTATTTCTTTTGCTTTATTTATTGTTTTGGTTGCAAACATTGACTTATTCCATTTTACTCTATCTTTACTTGGAAAAGTGGGTTAGGGTTTGGTAGAAGTGAATATCAAGAACTCAAGGCTTTAAACCTTGTTTAATAGAATCGCGTAGGAATAAGTGGGTTCTACTTGGCATAAATTGGTTATTCTTAATTGGAACTCTTTTATATTTGGAAAAATCATAAAGAGAAAATACTATCCAACCATTGGAAAATATTGGGTAGTCATTTAGAAACCATTTGCATATCAGAGGATATTCCATTAGAAATATATCATATTAACACCAATAGCATTACATTTTACCGATGGGGACAAAACTTTGGTTTCCTTAACCAAATTAATTACAATCTCTCAACAAAATAGTTATCTTGTTAAATCACAATTATATCATTCTCGTTTTAAGCTAAAGGAGTAGAATTACGACTTAAGTCAAGTTTCACACTATCCAAGTAACCTTTTCAAACCTATTCACTGTGGGATTCGACCCCAACCCTGTTGGGTTATTATATTTGACACCGACCGTCTTACACTATTTATTTAAGTGTAATTTGAGCGTATCAAATTTTGGCGCCGTTGCCGGGGAATACGGTTTTGAAATCACTAATTAGTGTGTGCTTACTTACGTCTTCTTCTATTCCATCACACTTTGCTTGCTTTGCTTGGTGTTACTAGGAAAACATGTCCGAGTATGATGAAGAAGAGAATCCTTTTGCGGATATAGATGAGTATGTTAAGGATACAAATGCCATTATCCCTCCAAGAGTTGATGCTGCTACCTTCAAAGTGGAACACGGTCTAATCCTAATGCTCAAAGCAGAGGGGTTCTTCAGAAATTCCACCGATGATGATCTGACACAACATCTCAGAAACTTCTTGGGTGTGTGTGCGATGCATAAGCAGAATAACGTCTCAGATGGTGCTCTAAGACTGAGGGTGTTCAAGTACTCACTAGCCGGAGAGGCATGGAAATGGATCCAAAATCTACCACCTAATTCCATTCATTCTTGGTCTGAACTCGTCCGAGCTTTCCTAGCTAAATGGTTCCCGCAAAGCAAGAAGTCTGAGCTCCGGGATAAAATTTTCTTATTCAAGAAATTACCGGGAGAACACCTACATGAGGCATGGGATCGATTCAAGCTATATTTAGTGAGGTCGCCGAATCATGGTTTTCCGTATGCTATCTTATTGGAGAAATTTTACATGGGCTTGCATCCTATGAATCAATCTATAGCCAAAAATACAGCTGATGGATCTTTTATGGATAAAATATTTGCAAGGATCACACAAATCCTTGACAAAAATGGCAAAACATAACCAAGCTTGGCACTCAGAGGACACCAATGGTGGAATTCCATATGGTAATCCGTCCTTGACTATCATGATTAAGGCGAACCAAGAAAAAGATCAAGTAATTGCCGGGCTTGCCACCAACGTTAATGTGTTGACGAAGATGTTCACTGAAAGCCAAGCAAAAAAAGTGAACATGGTGGAAGATGTTCAACCCATATCAAATGAGGATTTCGAGGACGCTAATTATGTAAACAACTCTCAAGGAGGTTATCAAAGACAACCCTACCAAGGTTCAAGACAACAAAACCAATGGGGCCTAACTTAGGGTAAGGCAACCAACAATGGCGAAATGACAAAGGTAGTTCAACTCAAGGGAATTTGAGTAACAACAACAACAACTTTTCAAATCGAGGTTCAAAAACCTATGTTTCACCAAAGGGGCAATATTCCAACTCTCCGCATTGGAAGGAAAGTTCTTCAAGTGATTCCAAGTTGGAAAACATGCTTGAACGAGTATTGCAAAATCAAGAAAGATCCGACACTTCAATGAAGAATATGATCGAGCTTGTGGGTTCTCATACCGTATCTATTCAAAAGCTGGAGATGCAAATGAGAGATCTATCAAGAGAGCAAAATCCGAAGCAAAAGGGCACACTCCCAAGTGACACAATTACAAACCCAAAAGGTAGTGGGAGCGGTCCAACTTCTCATTGTATGGCAATCACAACTCGGAGTGGGAAAATACTTCAAGGAGAGAATGAGCTAGTGGTCGAAGTGGAAGATTCTGAATAAGAAGTTGAGGCAGAAGCTAAGGTACCAATTGTTGATGAAGCTGAAAAAGTCACAGAAGAGGTGAAAGTTCAAGATGTGAACCGGTGAAGAGGTTAGGGAAAAGGTGAAAGAGACACCAAAAACTCTAGCATCATTCCTAGACCTCATCCTTCTTTTCCTCAAAGACTTGATAGAAAGGTTCATGATAGCAAACTCGAAAAGTTCTATGACATTTTCAAGCAATTGAAAGACATGATCACCAAGAAGTACCCCCAAGAATGAAGTGGTGAATGTGACTCACCGGGTTAGTTCCATCATTTCAACTGCCACCGTTCAAAAAAAAGAAGACCCGGGAGCTTTTACCATACCATGCACTATTGGGTTGCGCGATTTTGCAAGATCTCTTTGTGATAATGGGTCTAGCATCAACTTGATGCCTCTTGCTATTTACAAACAAGCGGGGTTAGATATGCTGAGGCCTACAAGTATGAGGTTGCAAATGGTCGATCGTTCAATAAAGAGACCGGTGGGTATTGTCGATGATGTTGTTGTGAAAGTGGGGTAATACCTCCTTCCCGCCGACTTTGTGATCCTTGATTGTGCTATTGATAAAGAAATCCATATCATTTTGGGGAGACCATTCCTTGCTACCGGAAGAGCACTTATGGATTCGGAACGAAATGAGATCAAGTTCCGAGTTAATGACGAAGAGGTTATCTTTCAAGCGAGTAAAGGTATGAAGTTGCCACATGCATATGAAAGCATCTCAGTCATTGATGTTCTTCATGAGGTAGAAGATGCAATCTAGATGAAGATGGAAGAACAATGCGTTTGTGAGGCGTTGGCGGCTATTTTAGTAAATTTTGATGGTGAATACATGGAGGGGTACATGGAATCGGTGATTGCATTAAAAGGACTTGGGTCCTACACTTATGCACCTAAGAAACATTCTCTTGACTTAGATAATAGAGTCACTCCTCCCTCCAAGTCTTCAATTATTGAGCCGCCACAACTTGAGCTCAAGGCACTTCCACCGCACTTGAGGTATAAATTTCTTGGATCTAATGAAACTCTACTGGTAATCATTTCTTCTTTGTTGAATGATGTGCAGGTAAAACACTTGTTGAATGTCCTAAGGGAGCACATCCAAGCCATTTGGTGGACAATAGAGGACATCCGAGGGATTCTCGCCGGAATTTGTGAGCACAAGATACAATTGGAGAAAGAGAGAAAACCAAGTGTGGAGCATCAAAGAAGGTTAAACCCTTCCATGCAAGAGGTGGTAAAGAAATAAATCATCAAATGGTTAGATGCCGGGGTGGTCTACCCATTGCCAATAGTTCTTGGGTGTGTCCGGTGCAATGTGTGCCAAAGAAAGGAGGCATGACTGTAATTCAAAACGACAAAAATGAGCTCATTCTAATGAGGACAGTGACCGGGTGGAGAGTTTGCATGGATTACCGGAAGCTAAACAGTGCTACTTGCAAGGACCATTTCCCTATGCCTTCTATTGATCAAATGCTTGATTGGCTAGCGGGAAGGTAATTCTATTGCTTCTTGGATGGATATTCCGGCTATAACCAAATCAATATCGCCTTGGAAGATTAAGAGAAGACAACAAGAGAAGACAACATTCACATGTCCATATGGGACTTTTGCCTTTAGCCGTATGCCATTTGGGCTATGCAACGCCCTGACCACTTTTCAACGGTGCATGATATCAATCTTCTCGGACATGGTGGAAGATTTCCTAGAGGTGTTTATTGATGACTTTTTTGTAGTGGGTTATTCCTTTGAGCATTGTCTTGACAACCTTAGACAAGTGCTCACAAGATGTGAAGAACCAAACCTTGTGCTAAACTGGGAGAAGTGCCACTTCATGGTGGACGAGGGCATTATTTTGGTCCACAAAATTTCCAGACAAGGCATAGAGGTTGACCGGGCAAAGATCGAAATCATTTCCAAACTTCCTCCACCCGCTTCAGTAAAAGGTGTCCGAAGTATTTTGGGGCACACTGGCTTCTATAGGCGTTTCATCAAGGACTTCTCAAAAATTGCAAATCCCATGTGCAAGCTCCTTGAAAAAGATGAAATGTTTATATTTGATAATAAGTATCTCAAAACTTTTGAGGAATTGAAAGAAAAGCTCACCACGACACCTATTATTGTCACACCCGATTGGTCCCTTCCATTTGAAATCATGTTTTACACTACTGGTGTATCTATTAGGGCGGTGCTTGGTCAACAGCATAACAAAATCCTTCACCCTGTCTACTATGCAAGCAAGACACTCAATAGCACTCAAATGAATTACACTATGACTGAGCAAGAACTTATTGCCATTGTCTATGCTTTTCAAAAATTTCGGGCCTATTTGTTGGGGTCCAAAGTGATAGTTTATACCGATCATGCTGCTCTTCGCTATCTTATGGCAAAGAAGGATGCCAAACCAAGATTGATTCGGTGGGTCCTTTTGTTTCAATAGTTTGACATTGAAGTCAAGGATCAGAAAGGGACAAAAAATCAAGTTACAGATCACCTATGTAGGCTTGAAGAGGCAGGGAGACCAAAAGAAGACCTTGACATCAATGATGCCTTTCCAGATGAGCACATATTGGCATTGTCTAGCACCTTCGATCCTTGGTATGCCGACATCGCTAACTTTTTGGTTAGTGACCATGTTCCTGATGGATTAGAAGCTTATCAAAAGAAAAAGTTCTTGCGGGAATGTAGGCAATACTATTGGGAGGAACCCTTTTTGTTCCGTATTTGTGCCGACAACATCATTTGGCGGTGTGTTCCGGAAGATGAGATTATGCCATTTCTCAAGGCACGCCATGACTCCCCGGTTGGGGCTCATCATGGAGGAAACCGGAAGGCGGCAAAAGTGCTTGAATGTGGCTACTATTGGCCATCGATCTACTAAGACGCCAATCAAATGGTCAAGGCATGCGATCAATGTCAAAGACAAGAGTTAATTTCTAAATGACATGAGATGCCTATGAACTTTGTAATGGAGGTCGAGATCTTTGATGTGTGGGGGATAGACTTCATGGGTCCTTTTGTGAGCTCTTATGGCATGGCATATATCTTGGTGCCTATGGACTACGTATCCAAGTGGGTCGAGGCAATTGCCTTTCCCAACAATGAGGCAAAAAGTGTGACCGCTTTCTTGAAGAAAACATATTCATGCGGTTTGGTATCCCCACAGCCATCCTTAGCGATGGTGGTTCTCACTTTTTTGACAAGGCCTTCACCGGGCTGCTTGAAAAGTATGGAGTCAAGCACAAGGTGGCCACACCTTATCATCCTCATCGAGTGGCCAAGTTGAATTTTCCAATAGGGAGATCAAAAACATCCTAGCAAAGATGGTTAATGCAAACAGGACTGACTGTCAAGGAAGCTAGATGATGCGTTGTGGGCATATCGCACAACATTTAAGACTCCTATTGGCTCCTTACCATACCAGTTGGTTTTTGGTAAGGCGTGTCACTTACCAGTGGAGCTTTAACACAAAGCCATGTGGGCATTGAAAAAGTTGAATCTTGATTGGGTCGAAGCTGCTAACCTAAGAATGACACAACTCAATGAGATGGAAGAATTTCGTCTCCATGCCTATGAGAGTGCAGCCATGTATAAGGAGAGAATGAAATTTGTTCTTGAAAAGAAGATCTTGAAGCGGGAATTCATATCAGGCGACTTGGTCTTACTCTTCAACTCAAGACTCAAGTTTATTTCCGAGATTTGGACTGGCCCATTCAAAGTTGTGAGTGTGTCCCCCTATGGTGCTATTGAATTGGAGTCGGAGGATGGAACTCGAACTTTCAAAGTAAATGGCCAACGAGTTAGGCATTACCTCGGTACCATAGGAGAAAGGCATTTGTTAGAACAATTTGCTCTCAAGGATAGTCCTCCACCAGTCCCCACCACTGAGTAGCCCAAACGGGTCAATATCGTCGTGCCGCAACGTTAAATCAAGCGCTTCTTGGGAGGAAACCCATGTGTGGTAACAATCTTTTGTTAGAATTTTTATTTCGGTAGGTTTAGTTGTTATTGTTGAGCAGGTTAACATGTGTGTTAGAATGCAGGTAGCCCAATGTACCATGAAACACGGTGCAAGGACTGATGTAAATGAAGAAAAGAAGGTTCTGTGGTTTGCGGCAACTATGCGGTCGCATAATGACTTTGCAAACCGCAGAGTGGCCGCATATACAGTCAGAAAAATGGCAAGTTGGGTCCGAAGAGATGCGGAAATATTTCAACTTCTGCGGCCCGCATATCAACTATGCGACCGTAGAACGCGTCGCAAAGTAAGGTTGAGCTACACTGTCATTAATCCATCGCATAACACATATGCAACCGCATAATCTGTTATGCGATTCACTTGCCCGCCACAAAATGCACAGGTACAAAACCCTAAACCTTTCGCACACTAGCCACACTCTCACTCTCACTCACACACAAGCACTGTACAACACGAACAAAATCAAAAACAAAAAAAAAGCAAGGAGAAGAAAAATAAATGACAAAAAACACACAATCACACAAAGAGGATCGGAATTGCATGGAGAACTCACCTCGTTCACATCTCAGAACCGATTCTTACATTGCTCAGACCTCTGGTACGTCATTTTCCTCCCTCTTTGTCGTAATTATGAGAATAATCTCATGTACTCGAGACCCCTTTTTCCCTTTCTTCTCAAACCTTTGATGTGGGGATCTGGGTGGGTAATTTGTGGGAAATTTCTCAAAAATTGAGTGTTAGGAACTCTATGCGGGAGTGAGAGTGAGGTGAGCATTTTTAACTGAAGAACACGATTTTTGTGGCCCGCATAATTGGTTTGCGGTCCGCAAAGTCATCGCAATTCGAACCCTAGGAGGCTTGATGAAAAGCGATTCTACGACAGAGTTTGCAATTGCACCCGGTGCTCGGTGCCTCATCTATCGTTGCGTACCAACTTGCCACTAAGGGACTCGGAACAAATAATGTCAAACTTTGGCCATGGGCACATTGCCAGACAATTGCAAATACTGACTAAACATGAATATGATGCTGGGCCGACAAGGCCGTCATAACTACTACAGCTGGAAAATCAACAAAATATACATAAAAGGTCTACAAGCCCAACACACTGCACTAACTGATAGGATATGTGTACAAGACTCTACTGATGGATATACTATGATCGGAACAGGGCCACAGTCTACTCATAACATATATATACATATATATACAAGATATACATAAAGCTCTAGACCCGGCAACTCCGAAGGGTATGGAGCTTACCGATTAAGCTGAACTCGGGCAACACCTAATGAGGAGGTATACCCGTCTGTCTGTCTGAACCTGCACGCATGAAATGCATTGCCCCCAGAAAAGGGACGTCAGTACGAAATAATGTACCGAGTATGTAAGGCAATATACTGAAAGCTGAACTTGAACTGATAATATAATAACTGAAAGTAATTGGAAGTCAAAGATGATCTGAAGATATGCTTACCTGCTGATATTGACTCAACTCTCTCAATATAGTAAGTAAAATAGTTATCCAGCCCTATAAGGCTCGGTATATATATAACTGATCTGCCGCAGAAGGCTCGCTCATAGGCGCTCGGCCATACTAGGCTCTGTATCTCGACCAGCTGGGCTCGCTCATATGCGCTCGGCCACAGTAGGCTCGGTATATAATTTACCATCTGATCTGAGGTTGTCCAATAGGGGCCTGCCCATTGATTATAGCTCGATGGTAATGAAAATACTTTAATACCATATATATAAACTCTCTGCTCTCTTGACTGGAAGAAGGAAATACTCAATTGAATATGAAGTCCCGATAAAGATAATATTGTATCTTGCGAGACTAGCAAAATATACGTAAATTTCGGTATATGAATTTTTCTTTATGGCTCATTAACAAAATCCTGTAATGACAAGATCATGCAAAATGAAAAGGGCTTAGCCTTAACATACCTGGAGTAGGGAAAACTTCGTATAATATTTTGTTGGAAAACCTTCGTTGATTGAACGAAATTTGCCTTTGTTCCATAGAAATTCATGGACGAAAATATTTTCTGGTTCCTAAAAATTTTGAAACGAATAACATTGAATTCATTTGATTTTGGAGGAAAACATTTATGGTTCTTCTCAAGTTTGAAAGAATAACATTGAATTCATTTGATTTTGGAGGAAAACGTTTCTGGTTCTTCTTAAGTTTGAAAGAATAACATTTGAATTCCTTGAAATCTTTTGGAACGAATCAGCTTTGGTTTGGAAGGAAATGGGTTTCTGCTTCTAATGTTAAAGCCAAAGACAGAATGTGTCTTTCTATGGAATTGCTTACTAAGTTTCTAAAATTAATCCCAAGTCATATTTGCTAAGACATAGTCATGTCTTAGTCATGCTCATAATTAGCCATTTGGCAAGAGTGACTACTTAGTCATCTCCAACAAGGTATGTAGGGAATCTTCTTTCTAGGCATGAGTTAGTAAAAGTCTCTCCTTCTTTTTGAATGACTCATGTACTGTAAGGTTTAGTAGTTCTAAATCCTCTCAATGATGTTATCTTCTTCTTGTGCTTTTTTGCCGGTAGCAAGCTCTTTAAAGTCCACATTGTTCTAGTTAATATAATGTGGTCCAAGGGTATGATTCATTCTGAAGTCTAAACATGTTGTATCTTGAAACTGATATATATATATATATATATATATATATATATATATATATATATATAGTCGGCTGGGTATGACACCTATGGGGCAATCACTAATCAGTTGGGTATGTTGAGGCATGATGTGAGATATTACTGAGCCCATGTATGGCCCGGCAACAATGATGTGTGATATGAGGCTACCGAGTCCTCCTGAGGCCAGCTACGCCGAGTACTGTGAGACCGATACAGCCAAGACCTCCTGAGGCCAGATACGACTGAGTCTTCTCTGAGGTCGGGTACGGAGTGATGAAAATTTGCCCAGAAGTGTGGATGAAGATATATTCAAATAATGTAGGGACACAATGAGAGATGTGGTTTTACAAAAGTTTGCATGCATTTACGACCCATGGTCCCTAATTTGGTTTACGCCCCCGGTGGCTTGTCTTTGGTATTAAGTTTAGAATCACGTACTCACATTTCTTATGATATGACTCTGATATACTTGTGCTTCTTGGTCTTACATACTCAGTACAATATGCGTACAGACGCCCTTTCCTTTTTGGGCACTGTGTTCATGCCCACAGATACAAATAGACCTGGTGACTCCCATCCCCAGTAGGTGCACGATTCAGGTGGTCTTTGCTTCTTTGCACTTCTTAAGTAGCTGTGTAGAGGTCAATAGGTACTAAAGCAGATGTCATAAATGTTTTGGGTACTGTTGGACCCTGTCCCAACCAAGTTGTGTAATATATATATTTCTTTTGGCACTCTTATAGGCTTGCAGACTAGTGTTTGGTTCCATAAAAAGGTCTGGCATGACCATGTTAATGAAAGTGATGATCATGTATAAAATTCTAATATTTCCTTTGTTAATCAATTGTACTCATTTTGAGTTTTTTGTAGTCATTACTTGAAGGCCTCGCAACCCTGTTTTCTTATGAATAAAAAGATGGAAGACCATGCATCGGTTCGCACGGGCCTCTAGGCATTCTGTGTCGGTCGCAGTTCCCAAGGTCGGGGTGTGACACTCGAAGATTGATTTGAGATCGAGGTACCATCAGTTGAAGATCCGAGCTTCAGATATTTCGAGGACGGCTTCCGGGACCCGCTATGCTCACTATGAGTTTCTGGTGATGTATTTTTGGCTGACCAATGCCCCAACAACTTTTATTCAGTTGACGAATAGAGTATTTCAGCCATATCTTGATTCCTTCGTCATATTTTTCGTTGATAATATACCGTTGTATTGTTGTAGCTGGGAGGATCATGAGCAACAATTGAGGATCGTGCTCTGAACTTTAAGGGAGAGTTGATTCTTGAAAAGGCCTATAGTTTGCGGTATTCCATTCATCCAGGGGCCCTGAAGATGTACCATGATTTGAGGCAGCACTATTGATGTCAGAGGATGAAGAAGGATATTGTTGAATATGACACTTGGTGTTTGAACTGTCAGCAGGTGAAGTACGAGAATCAGAGACCGGGTGGTATGCTTTAGAGGCTAGATATTCCGGAGTGAATGTTTGAGCGTATCTTTATGGATTTTGTAGTTGGGCTTCCACGGACCTTGAGGAAATTCGATGTTGTATGGGTCATTGTGGACAAACTCAATAAGTCTAAACACTTCATTCCACTCATGACTACCTACTCTTCAGAGCAGCTGGCTCGGATTTACATTTGGGAGATTGTTCGCCTTCATGGTGTGCCCGTGTCTGTTATCTCGGATCGAGACACGCATTTTATGTTGATATCCAATTATTCCCTCATATTTTTTAAATAAGTATATATACTTTCAAAAGGAAATTTTTGCATCATTGCTTAATTTTACAAAAATTATACAAGTATTTTCTATAATTTTTCACAATTTCTAGAGCTTTAAAATTTATTTGCATTTTAGTTACTTGATTATTTATCAATTACCCTTTAAAATTATTTTGCGATGATTAATCATCCAAAATTATTATTTTGAATCCACATATATGTTTCATAATATTTTACTTTATTTTATAATTACATTTGCATTTTTATGCTAATTACGCAATTTTGCAATAATAGCCTAAATTTTATAATTAATTGCATTTGTCATTTATTTAAGGTCAAAATAATTTTCGCAATTATTCTTTCAAAGTGTTGTGTTTCATATATAGCATTTTTTATATTTTATTTAACTATTTTATTAAAATTATTTTCCCTTAATTCCTTGTATTTAAAATATAGCCCAAGTTATGCCAATTTTCGGACCACATTAGTGGGCCAAACACCCCAAAATCCCTGGCCCAATTTCCCCAACCCAAACCAGACGACCCCTTTAAATTTTTAACCCGGGCGGGACCCGTTCTCCAACCCGCCCCACTTCTCGCTCAATCCTGGCCGTTGATCTCAAAGGATCAACGACCCATAGCCTGTCCCTCACTTTTAGCTACCCAAACCCCACGAAACCCTACCCATTCTCCTTAATCTACTGCCCCTAAATCCTCTCTACTCTCTCTTCTTCTCTTAGAAACCATAGTCGTAGTATCTCTAAGCCCCTCCAAATCCGGCTCTAAAATGGAATCAATCATTGATTCACTTACCTATTTTGTGGTGCTCCACTATTGTACATATGTCTGTGGTGTTACTTAGTTCTTGCCCTATTTTTGGCAAGAACTATCATTTCAAAATAAGGCCTGGTTGGCTTCAATCTTCAAGGATTCAGACGGTATTTCGTCTACATACTGGAATGAAGTGTGCTGACTTGGTCAGTCTGTCCACAATGACCCACACTGCATTGAATCTTCTCAAGGTCCGTGGAAGTCCAATAACAAAATCCATAGTGATATGCTCCTACTTCCACTCCAGAATATCAAGACTCTGAAGAAAACCATCGGGTCTCTAATGCTCATGCTTCACATGATGATAGTTCAAACACCGAGCAACATACTCAACTATATCTTTCTTCATCCTCCCCCACCAATAGTACTGCCTCAAATCCTGGTACATATTCGCAGCACCCGAATGAATGGAATACCGCAAACTATGGGATTTCTCAAGAATAAACTCTCGTAACCCATCCATATTTGGAATACAGATTCTGACCCTATAGCCTCAATACCCTATAATCACCAAGAGTAACCTCCTTAGACTCACCGTGTTACACCATATCCTTTAAGCCAAACAAGTGGGGATCATCATAGCGATGGGCCTTAATGCGCTCAAACAAAGACATTCGTTATACAACACACGCAAGAACACTACAAGGCTCCGAAATATCCAACCTCACAAAAACAAATGGCCAAAGCCTGAACATCCAATGCTAACGGTCTCTCCCTAACAGGAATATATACAAGACTCCCCATGCTATCAGCCTTCTTACTCAGCGCATCGGCCACCACATTGGCCTTCCCAGGATGATAAAGAATGATGATTTCATAGTTCTTTAGTAGCTCTGACCACCTCCGTTGTCTCAAGTTTAGATCCGTTTTCTTGAATGAGTGCTGGAGACTCCTGTGATTTGTGAACACCTCACAAGAATGCTATAAAGATAATGCTTCCAAATCATGAGCACCTGAACAATGGCTACCAACTCTAAATCATGTACATGGTAGTTCTTCTCATGGGGCTTCAACTAGAACGAGGCATAAGCAATCACACTCCTCTCATGCATCAACTCACATACAATGTCAATCCGTGAAGCATCACAATAGACGGTGTAAGAACCCGATCCCGAAGGTAAAACCAGAACTGGAGTTGTAGTCAAGGCAGTCTTGAGTTTTTGAAAACTCTCCTCACACTCATCAGACCACTTGAATGGACATCTTTCTTGGTCAATCTAGTCAATGGGGATGCTACAGATGAAAACCCCTCCACAAACTGGCGATAATACCCTACCAACCCAAGGAAACTCCGGATCTTAGTAGCAGATGACAGTCTGGCCACCTCTAAACTGACTCAATATTCTTTGGATCATCCTTAATCCCCTCACTAGACTCCATGTGGCCTAGGAATACCAGCGAGTCTAACCAAAACTCGTGCTTGGAGAATTTAGCAAATCAAGATAGGGTTGGAATATGTTATTTATCAGGTGCATGAAAGCTGCTAGGGCATGGGTCAACCCAAAAGATATCACCTGAAACTCAATGTGTCCATAGTGGGTCCTGAAAGTCATCTTCAGAATATCTAAAGCCTGGATCTTCAATTGATGATACCCTAACCTCAAATCAATCTTCGAGAACACCCAAGCACCTTGCAGCTGATCAAATAAGTCATAAATATGCAATAGTGGGTACCTATTCTTGACTGTAACATTGTTTAGCTGCTTGTAGTCAATGCACATCATCATAGAGCCGTCTTTCTTTTTCACAAATAGAACTGGAGCACCCTAAGGTGAGACACTCGGTCTGATGAAAACCTAATCAAGCATCTTCTGAAGTTTTCCTTTAATTCCATCAACTCTACTGGTGCCATGTGATATAGTGGAATAGAGATGGACTGAGTGACCGACACCAAGTACATACCAAAATCAATATCCCTATCAGGTCGCATGCCTAGTTGTTCTGCAGGAAACACATTTGGAAACTCTCTCACTACCGGAACTGACTCAACAGTAGGAGCATCAACACTAACATCCTCACAAAGGCTAAATATGCCAAACACCCCTTCTCAACCATTTGTTGAGCCTTTAAAAATAAAATCACTCTACTAGGAACAAGATCCATAAATCCTCTCCACTACCACCTGGTCAACCCCGAAATTGCCAACATCACGGTCTTAGCATGACAATCAAGAATAGCATGATATGACGACAACCAATCCATGGCCAAAACCACATGAAAATTAACCATGCAAATATGTAAAAGATCAACTATAGACTCATAACCTCCAATAGTAACCACACACGACCGATATACAAGGTCCACTATAATTGAACCACCCACCAACGTAGATACATGAACAAGCATATCTAAATAATCACGAGGCATATCCAAATAACGAGCAAAGCATGTGGACACATATGAATAATTGGAACCAGTGTCAAATAATATTGAAGCATCTCTGCGGCACACGGATCTAATATATGTGATCACAATATCGGAAGCAACATCCTTTGGCCTGGCAGGAAATGCATAGCAATGGGCCTAACCATCTCCTAACTGACCTCCCACCTCAAGGGCGACCTTAACCCGTATGACCTCCACATCGAGCTAGTTGTGCGGGTGGTGTAGCAATTGGTGTTGGAGTCATAGTCCCGCCTCCTTACTACTCTAGAACTCTGTAATAGAGGGAGCAATACTTTCTCACATTCCCCAACTCCCCATACTCATACCAACCTCGACCCGAAAATGGCTACAGGGCCTATATGGGAGCCGCGAACTAGAATAAACACTAGAAGAACTTAGTAAAAATGAACCCTGAACTGATGGAGTACGGTACGCGCTCTAAGCTGGGAGTGCACTGAATGATGACTGAACTAGACAACCACTGAATGAATTATGGCTAATTGATGAACCATGAGGAACCTGATGAGATGCCTGATCGGGCCTAAATAGACGACCTCTGTTATGATGTGACTGACCTCCGGAGGAGGCACTACCAACACCACCTAAACCGCGGGGCCTTTTGATCTCCCGTCGCTCTCGCTCAAACCTATGAATTTTCTCCAGCTGCCCAGCAATCTCAACCACCTGGCCAAACCTAGCATTCATATCGGCCTCTCAAGCCAAACTGTAACGTTGACCATAGTTGAGGTAATTAATTAACCTCTCGACCCTCTCTCTGCTAGTGGGAACCAACCATACTTCATGACGTGTCAAATCTATAAACCTCAACTCATACTGGGTCATAATTATATCTCCCTAGTGTAGCTGGTCAAACTCCCTACACAGCTCCTCTCTACGAGTCCATGGAAGAAACTTCTCTAAGAAGAGAACTAAGAAATCATGCAATGTAAGTTGTGTTGCGTCAGCTGGCCTACGTGACTCATAGGTCTACCACATTTGTAGGCTTCCCTTATCAGCCGAAAGGCAGTAAAGGCAACTTCACTAGTGTCCACAACACCACTGTGCGAAGAATCCGATGACACTGACCTAGAAAACCCTGAGCATCCTCTAACTCTCCTATACTAAACTTGGGATAATCAAGCCTCTTAAACCGCTCCAACCCCTTCTGCTCCTCATCGGACATAAGTGGACCAACCTCGGCCCGAGAAGTACCAACTTGCTGA
Source organism: Nicotiana attenuata (assembly GCF_001879085.1). NCBI lineage: Eukaryota > Viridiplantae > Streptophyta > Magnoliopsida > Solanales > Solanaceae > Nicotiana > Nicotiana attenuata. Next base: position 1,096,260 of record NW_017670250.1, on the reverse strand, counting down.
ACTAGTAACACCCTGGTTTCTGATAAATTGAGCTAGCTGCTCCAGTGTATGGTTAGTGAGAGTCTGGGCTCCTCCCTCAGCCTATGATGTAGCTGGTGCAACTGGCATTATACCCGCTAGAGACAAGCTCATGTATACACTTAGGATTTGAGCCATAGTCTTCTGAAGACTAGGCATAGCAATAGGCATTGTCGGCCTCTAAACTGGTCCCCTAGCTCAATAGTATACGGAACCTACTTCTCCACTGGAGCAATTGGTGGCTCTACAGGTGCTACTCTAGTTGTAGTGCGAACCCCACCTCGGCCTCTACCTTAGCCCCAGCCTTTTGTGGCCCTGACTGGTGCCACTGGTGCCTAATCAGCTGAATGTGTCCTCACCATATGTGAGAGAATACAAGCATAGAGGTTCAGACTTTGGAATTAACAAATCTGAAGGACAAGAATGTAAGAAAGTGAACTTTTCTAATAGTTTGGTAGCCTCTCGAAGATAAGTACAGATGTCTCTCTACCGATCCGCCAGACTCTACTAAACTTGCTCATGACTCGTGAGACCTAGGTAACCTAGAGCTCTGATATCAACTTGTCATGACCCAAACTCCCACTGGAGCTGTGATGGCACTTAACACTACTTCCTAGGCAAGTTAGTAGATTTACAATAACAATAACCTTAATAAAAAATAGAAATTAGTTATCTCCGGAGCGGAAATATCATGAAATAACTGGGAAAACAATGATATACATGACTACAACCATCCCAAAGATCAGGTGTCAACGAGTACATGAGCATTAATGAATGTCAACATACAAAGCCAAATCCTCAATACAACTGCCTGAACAATACAAAAGTGCTAAATCCTCAATACAACTATCAAAACGCATGAATCAATATTATAAAATGCCATTCGCAAGTTAATCGACTTTCAAACGACTCGAATCTAGCCAAAACAACTTAATATCATCATTCAAATCCATAGGGAACGATTCCAAGTGACAAAGCTAAGATCTTTAACCAAAATTAAAAAGTCAACCCCCGGGCTCGCACCCTGGAGCCTAACCAAACTCACAAATTTCAAACACTCATTCGAGTACGAGTCCAAATATATGTGTTTTTGATCCAATACCAATCTCGCATCGACCCTCAAATTATCATATCTCACTCTCCAAAATCATAGTAAAAAATCCCCAAATTTTACCTTAAATTCACATAAACTAGATGAAATAATCCATGGGCAATCAATAGCCATCATCAAAATTGAATAGAATTCACTAGCCTCTTCAATTGTAGTGAATGACATCCCAAAAATTGCCTCCTACCGTACTCCACAGTTCCAAATAATGAAAAATGACCAAACCCTTCGAAATATAAATCATGCCTAGTGATTCCGCATCTATAGTCACTTAGCCGCTTATGTGGTACCACATTTTTGGTCCAAATCTTGCATCTGCGAGTTCCACTAGAGTCTCAACCTACCACTTTTGCAGTCAATTCACTTGCACCTGCACACCCGCTTTTATGCCCCCCCACCGCTTCTATGCTAAGCCTTCTGCATCTGCGGACCCTCTATTCCTGCATCCAAATTAGCTTTTGCGGATTGTTGTCCGCACCTGCGAATTCGCATATGCGGTCATACTTCCGCAGATGCGAAAACACTAGTCCAAACAAAATTCAGCAATCCAATAACATCAAACATGATCAAAAATCAATTTGAACTCACCTAAGGCCCCGAGACACCGTCCAGTCACACCAACCAATCCCAATACATAATACGAACTTACTCGAGGACTCGAATCATACAAAATAACATCAAAACGAAGAATCGTACCTCAATTTAAGCCTACGGAACTAAACCAAATTTCCAAGTTCAAAACTTACACCGAACAAGCCTAAACCAACCTACGGACCTCCAAATCAAATTTCGGACATACGCCTAAGTCTAAATCACCATACAAAGTTATTGAAGCCATCAAAACACCATTCTGGAGTCGTCTAAACAAAAGTCAAACTCCGGTCAACTCTTACAACTAAGCTCTCCAATTTGGGACAAAGTGTCCCAATCCACTCCAAAATATCTCTAAAACCAAACCAACCACCCCATCAAGTCACGTAACTACAAATACACATAAGTAAAGCATCAAGTAGGGGAAACGAGGCTAAAATATTCAAAATGACCAGTCGAGTCATTACAAATTTTGGAAGAGATTTTGACTATTTGGATCGGGTAAGTATTTTTGACTCAGATTTGTTCAGTATTCATGATTCCACCCTTGATTTCACGATTGATTGATGAATCTAAGATGTGAAATTGAAGATTTTAGTAAAAACATTTGTAAAGTAAATTGATGATTTGAGGGTCGATTTGAGACCGAATTTGATCATGTACATGTATTTTTGTATATTTGCTTTCTGTGTGATATGGATTGAATTGGTAGCACGTGACCATGCCAGATAGATTATGATTATGAGCAGGTAAACATATCGTGCGGATATTGTGAGCACATGACCATGTCGTGAGGATTCGGTTTCTTAGCAGGTGGCCACGCCGTGCGAATTGTGATTATGATCACGTAACCACGCAATGAAGATTGTGATTATGAGCATATGACCATGCCGTGTGGATTATGATTATGAGCACGTGACCACGTCGTGTGAATTGTGATTATTAGCACGTGACTCCACCATGAAGCAAGTGGATATGGATCCATCCGTCTAGGGTCACCCTCTCATGGTTTGGTTCAGTTATCGAAATTCTAAGGAAAAGCTGGCTAGTATTTGATTTGGTTATTGCATTTCATCTTTACTTGAAATTTCCTTGGTTGTTTACCTGATTTATTTGCATATCTTTTTTATATGCCGGATTATTGACTGAGCAGGGTACGTTAAGTTATCGGGTTCAGCATGGTTCTTTTATTTGTGATTCATGACTTGATCATATTATTATTCTATACTTGTTAGATTTATGAATTGTACATGTGATTAGCGAGTATCATTTACAATTCTTGCTTCTATTACCTTGCCTAGGTTAGTTATGATACTTACTGAGTATATTGAATCGGTTGTACTCATACTACACTTTGCCCTTAATAGTGTAGATCGATGTGTTGGACGGAGCCACCAGTAGCTGAGGCATGTTGCTGAGTTATCTTTGGAAAGACAAGGTAGAAATGCATCTCAACCGCAATCTTGGAGTCCCTTTTTCATTTTGTACTATTATTTTTCATTCAAACAGTATTGTTATTTGTTATTTCAAACTTGTATCGCTGTTTTAGAGCTCATGACTTAGTATTTACCAGTTCTAGGGGGTTATTGTTTTTGATGCATTTGTTTACATCGTTGGCATTAGACTTGTACTACTTTTGCTATTTTTGTTACTATTTTTTGTTGTTGTTATGTTGGCTTGCCTAGCAAGTAAGTTAGGCGCCATCATGAATAGTTGGTGATTTTTGATTCGTGACAAGTTGGTATCAGAGCCCTTGGTTCATAAGTTATACAGGTCGTGAGCAAGTTTAGTAGAGTCTTGCGAATTGGTACAGGGACATCTGTACTTATCTTCGAGAGGCTACCAAACTGTTAGAAAAAACTTCACTTTCTTGTATTCTTGTCGTGCGAATTTATAAATTCCAAAGTTTGAACTTTTACTCTTCTAATCTCTCACAGATAGTGAGGACACATTTAGCCGGATCGGGCGGGCAGGCACCAGTACCACCAGTCAGGACCGCAAGATGTCGGGGCCAAGGTGGAGGCCAAGGTGGGGCTCGCACCACAGCTAGAACAGCACCTATGGAGCCACCGGTCGCTCTAGTAGAGGAGCAAGTTCAGGATACTGTTGAGCTGGTGGGACTAGCTTAGACACCGGCGGTGCCTATTGTTATACCTGGTCTTTAGGAGGCCTTGGCTCAGATTTGAGCATGTGCACGAGCTTGGCTCGGGCGGGTATGATACCAGTTGTACCAGATGCCTCATAAGCTTGGGGAGGAGCCTAGAATCCCGCTGCTCGTACACTAGAGCAGCTAGATCAGAGTTATCAAACACCAGACTTGTTACCAGTTTAGCTAGTTGTTATTGCTCGGGTCGAGGTTGATCTGTCACGCCCCAGACCTAAAGAGGCATGGTTGGCACCCGGTGCCACACTCTGCCCGAGCGTACCACTTTGTAACGTTGAACTCTAGAGGGGTAACCCTCAACTTAGACCGTTGAGGTCATATTCTGAACCATCTGAAAATAACGTCTACAACCAAAGAAGTGGTTTTCGTTAAAGTACTTTGGAGGAACAAGAATAACGAAGAAATGATATGGGAAGCTAAAGAAGATATGAAATCTAGGTACCGCCATCTATTTCCAACTATGGAAGGCAATAATGTGGCTATCACGATGGGCCATGACTCAAAATTCGAGTGCGAATGCTCGAATGGGGGGGGGGGGGAATGATGTTACACCCCACATCTAGATAATGCATTGTAAGTATGGATTCCACCATTCCCAATCAGTTGGATCCACGTTCGAAGCTAGAAGGGGGTCACACGTTTCAGTAGGTCTGTGCCAAGTGTCTCATCGGGCGTGGTAACCGGGGCGGGGAGACCCATTTTGCATGTAGAAGTGGTAGAAATTCCAAGGCTTGGTAACAATATATAATGGCAGTAAGGCTCTTTGTCTTTCATTCTTAGAAGTATCATCAGAAGAAGTCGTCTAAATACTCTCTACCCCCCTTTAGAATTTCCTAGTGAATTAAGGCAAGTCGAAGGTGAATTTTCAAGATTTAGCTTGAAGGAACTTGGAGTCGTTGCTGTAATTCCCATTTTCTGGAGGCGTTGACTCTGAAGATTCATTGAAGCAAAAATTTAACCACCATAGGAGTGTAATTAGATCTCCAACAAGGTATGTAGGGAATCTTCTTTCATGGCATGAGCTAGTAAAAGTCTCTCCTTCTTTTTGAATGACTCATGTACTGTAAGGTTTAGTAGTTCTAAATCCTCTCAATGATGTTATCTTCTTCTTGTGCTTTTTTTGCCGGTAGCAAGCTCTTTAAAGTCCACATTGTTCTAGTTAATATCATGTGGTCCAAGGGTATGATTCATTATGAAGTCTAAACTTGTTATATCCTGAAATTGATATATATATATATATATATATATATATATATATATATATATATATATATATATATATATATTTTACTCCATCGAATCGCGATATAGTCGGCTGGGTATGACACCAATGGTGCAACCACTAATCAGTTGGGTATGTTGAGGCATGATGTGAGATATTACTGAGCCCATGTATGGCCCGGCACAATGATGTGTGATATGAGGCTACCGAGTCCTCCTGGGGCCAACTACACCGAGTACTGTGAGACTGATACAGCCAAGACCCCCTGAGGCCAGATACGACTGAGTCTTCTCTGAGGTCGGGTACGGAGTGATGAAAATTTGCCCAGAAGTGTGGATGATGATATATTCAAATAATGTAGGGCCCCAATGAGAGATGTGGTTTTACAAAAGTTTGCATGCATTTACGACCCATGGTTCCTAGTTTGGTTTACGCCCCCGGTGGCGTGTCTTTGGTATTAAGTTTAGAATCATGTACTCACATTTCTTATGATATGACTCTGATATACTTGTGCTTCTTAGTCTTACATACTCAGTACAATATGCGTACAGACGCCCTTTCCTTTTCGGGCACTGTGCTCATGCCCACAGATAAATAGACCTGGTGACTCCCATCCCTAGTAGGTGCACGATTCAGGTAGTCTTTGCTTCTTTGCACTTCTTAAGTAGTTGTTCAGAGGTAAATAGGTACTAAAGCAGATGTCATAAATGTTTTGGGTGCTGTTGGACCCTGTCCCAACCAAGTTGTGTAATATATATATATTTCTTTTGGCACTCTTATAGGCTTGCAGACTAGTGTTTGGTTCCATAAAAAGGTCGGGCATGACCATGTTAATGAAAGTGATGATCATGTATAAAATTCTATATTTCCTTTGTTAATCAATTGTACTCATTTTAATTTTTTTATTCTCATTACTTGAAGGCCTCGCGATCCTATTTTCTTATGAATAAAAAGATGGAAGACCATGCGTCGGTTCGCACAGGCCTCTAGTCATTCTGTGTCGGTCGCAGCTCCCAAGGTTGGGGTGTGACACTCGAAGATTGATTTGAGATCGAGGTACCATCAGTTGAAGATCCGAGCTTCAGATATTTCAAGGACGGCTTTCGGGACCCGCTATGCTCACTATGAGTTTCTGGTGATGTATTTTTAGCTGACCAATGCCCAACAACTTTTATTCAGTTGATGAATAGAGTATTTCAGACCTATGTTGATTCCTTCATCATATTTTTCGTTGATGATATATTGTTGTAGATGGGAGGATCATGAGCAACAATTGAGGATCGTGCTCTGAACTTTGAGGGAGAAGAAGCTATATGCCAAATTCACCAAGTGCGAGTTTTGGTTAGACTCAGTGGCATTGTTTGTCATATAGTGTCTAGTGAGGGGATTAAGGTTGATTCAAAGATGATTGAGGTAGTTCAAAGTTGACCCAAATCATCTACTACTATTGAGATCCGAAGTTTCCTTGGTTTAGCTGGGTATTGATGTTGTTTTGTTGAGTGGTTTCATCGATAAGAACCCCATTAACTTGATTGACGCAGAAGGGTTTCCCATTAAGGTGGTCTGATGAGTGTGAGAGATATTTCAGATGCTCAAGATTGCGTTGACTACAGCTCTAGTTCTGGTTTTGCCTTCGGGATCAACTTCTTATAGAGTCTATTGTAATGCTTCACGGATAGTCATTGTATGTGTGTTGATGAATGAGGGTAGAGATATTGCTTATGTTTCGCGTCAGTTGAAGCCCCTTGAGAAAAACTACCCAGTACGCGATTTGGAGTTAGCAGTCATTATTCACGCACTCAAAATTTGGAGGCATTATCTTTATGGCATGTCTTCTAAGGTGTTGACAGATCATTGGAGTCTCCAGCACTTATTCAAGCAAAAGGATCTGTACTTTAGGCAACGGAGGAGGTTAGAGATACGAAAGGACTATGATATCACCATTTTTTATCACCTAAAGAAGGTAACGTGGTGGCCAATGCTTTGAGTAGGAAGGTTGAGAGCATAGGGAGTATTATTTCTATTTCAATTGGGTAGAGACCATTAGAATTGGATGTTTAGGCTTTGGCGAATCAGTTCGTGAGGGTTGATATTTCGGAGCCTAGTAGGTTTCTTGCTTGTGTTGTATTGCGGTCGTCCTTGTTTGAGCACATCAACGCATATCAATATTGTGATCCCCATTTGCTTGTCCTAAGGGACACTTGTGCAGCACGGGGAAGACACGGAGGTTAGTGCTAGATATAATGGGGTATTGAGGCTTTAGAGCCGGATCTGTGTTCCAAATGCGGATGGGTTGCGAGAGTTGAATCTTGAAAAGGCCTATAGTTTGCGGTATTCCATTCATCTGGGGCCCTGAAGATGTACCATGATTTGAGGCAGCACTATTGATGTCAGAGGATGAAGAAGGATATTGTTGAATATGACGCTTGGTGTTTGAACTGTCAGCAGGTGAAGTACGAGCATCAGAGACCGGGTGGTCTGCTTTAGAGGCTAGATATTCCGGAGTGAATGTTTGAGTGTATCTTTATGGATTTTGTTGTTGGGCTTCCACGGTCCTCGAGGAAATTCGATTCAGTGTGGGTCATTGTGGACAAACTCAATAAGTCTAAACATTTCTTTCCAGTCATAACTACCTACTCTTCAGAGCAGCTGGCTCAGATTTACATTTGGGAGATTGTTCGCCTTCATGGTGTGCCCGTGTCTGTTATCTCGGATCGAGACACGCAGTTTATGTTGATACCCAATTATTCCCTCATATTTTTTAAATATGTATATATACTTTCAAAAGGTAATTTTTGCATCATTACTTAATTTTACAAAAATTATACAAGTATTTTCTATAATTTTTCACAATTTTTAGAGCTTTAAAATTGATTTTTTTGCATTTTAGTTACTTGATTATTTATCAATTACCCTTTTAAATTATTTTGTGATGATTAATCATCCAAAATTATTATTTTGAATCCACATATATGTTTCATAATATTTTACTTTATTTTATATAATTACATTTGCATTTTTTTATGCTAATTACGCAATTTTGCAATAATAGCCTATATTTTATAATTAATTGCATTTGTCATTTATTTAAGGTCAAAATAATTTTTGCAATTGTTCTTTTAAAGTGTTGTGTTTCATATATAGCATTTTTTATATTTTATTTAACTATTTTATTAAAATTATTTTTCCTTAATTCCTTCTATTTAAAATATAGCCCAAGTTATGCCAATTTTCGGACCATATTAGTGGGCCAAACACCTCAAAATCGCTGGCCCAATTCCCCAACCCAAACTAGACGACCCCTTTAAATTTTTAACCCCGGCGGGACCCGTTCTCAAACCCGCCCCACCTCTCGCTCAATCCTGGCCGTTGATCTCAAAGGATCAACGGCCCATAGCCTCTCCCTCACTTTTAATTACCCAAACCCCACGAAACCCTACCCATTCTCTTTAATCTACTGCCTCTAAATCCTCTCTACTCTCTCTTCTTCTCTTAAAAACCATAGCCGTAGTATCTCTAAGCCCCTCCAAATCCAGCTCTAAAATGGAATCAATCATTGATTCACTTACCTATTTTGTGGTGCTCCACTATTGTACATATGTCTGTGGTGTTACTTAGTTCTTGCCCTAATTTTGGCAAGAACTACCATTTCAAAATAAGGATTGGTTGGCTTCAATCTTCAAGGATTTAGACGGTATTCGTCTACATACACTCGAAAGGAGGTGATTCTTGCACTCCTAGTTTGATTTACATTTGGTTAAACTCAACTTGGGTTTGATATTCTCCTTCTCCTTTACCGATTTTGATTGCATTAGATCTTTTCTTTCCTTTTCTATGTTTAAATTGATTATTTTCCATGATTGTTTGTTCAAATCGATTGCTTATAAACCCCTACCCAATTACCCTTGACTCTTGCAATTCCATTCTTAGTTGTGGTCATGACCTGGATATTGTGCTTGTACGAATTTTCTGAACCTATGTGATTACAATATGTTGTTGCCTTTTTTTGCAATCCTATCTATTCCAGAGCTAGCTTATAGTCTTGTATTCTTTAGCATCTAAATTTGTTTAAACCATGCACTTGGATATCTGCCTACTGTATACATATTTCGACCATCTTGAACCTACTTAGTTCACTATGTTTATGCATACATGAGTTTCCTTTGTATGTTGCTTTCTTATATTCATGTATTTTTCTAAACTATTGTGTTTAACCTTTGGGGTACTTACTCATGAGCAGAATTTGCTCGACTGTACTTCTCTATACTAAGTCATTTAAGCATAACTTGTTACTTGACCATGTCTATATTTTAAGCCCTTCAGATAAAGCATGCTACTCCTCATTATAGTTGCTTGCGTTACTACTATCCTGTTCTGTGTATTCATGTCTGCTAATGCTTGGATTTCTCAAGTTTAATGCCTAGGGAATCTCTGATGTGCAAAACTGAACTTGCTATATGTGATCGATTTGCATTAAACACTTGTTTGCTGGCTAGTTGTGGTGTTCATCCTATAAAAATTGACTCTGAGCTTCTACACTAGGTTTCTTTAGTGACACCTCTACTTGCCCTGAATTGTTTGCAACTCTTTGTTATGACTTGCCTTGGATCTTTATGAGGACTATAGTGGTATCTACCCCAAAGGGGGAGTTTCTCGAGTATGTCATTATCATTCTATGTTCAACTCCTTGATTTGTGGATTCATGTTTCCTATAACTACTCTGGTGTATCCTAGAAATCCGTGCTTTGAAATTGTTTGCCTCGCATATATGTTCATTGTAAGGTCTTTGTACATGTGTGTCCTCTTACTTGTTAGTTTTCACATCTAAGGTGACACTTAGAAAACCTTTATGCTGATGAATGTAATAATGGGAATCCACGTGTCTTTGCCTGAACCCCTTTGTTATTTGAATGATGCTCCTTATATCCCCATGTTCTTATTATTCGCTAATGGGTAAGCGAGGCAATTGTTTTCATTCTTGGGGCCTGGCTTATTGGGTTGTGTGTATTATTGGATATGAGCATTGATCAGGCAGGCTTGCAAGTCTGGATTTCAGGCCTCTTAGATATGCAAGTGTATGGCTAGTGAAGGCCTAGAAGGGCACTGCTATGTTACTTTGTACTTGTGCTGGGCCTGTAAATATTGTATTTGGGCTTGCAATAGCCCTATTAAGTTTGTATTTGTTTTATTATTCTAGTTGGGCCTGTAATAATTTGTAAACGGCAGTCGGGGTCTTAATTAATAAAGGGGTTGGGGTATTCTAATACTTGCATGAATGGATAGAAAACATGCCTATAGGATCTACTATATGCTATTTGTTTAACATGCTTTATATTCCATATAGTTTCATGTGTAGAAAGCATGCCTATTGGAATCATGCATACTTCATTTGTACACTGTTCAAACACGTTAGCCCAAGTATTTACCGTACTCACTTCTATGGTATTACTGTACGCTTAGACAACATGCCTATAGGATGTGATACATATGTTTTGCTCAACTAGATACCATGCCTAAGAATTTCAAATAATCAATTGGCCAAATGCTTTTATTACTTTAGTGTACTGCCCATTTAGACACCATGACTACAACATCTTAATTAATCAATTACTTCGTTCCATTTCTGTACTGCTTCATTATTAGAAATCATGTCTATAGGATACGATCATCCCCCTAGAAAACAGGCCTATAGGGATAAAGTGTTATAAAACCAGTTTCAAATTATCAACCTTTAGAAATCCTGCCTATAGTATATCATTTTCATCTTAGATAGCATGTTCATAAAATCAATGTCGCAAACACTGGGTTTTCAAATAGTCTTACCGCCTCGCATGCTAACAAGAAGAGATTACGTCTACAGGACATGTAAGTCCTATAATATTCAAATTTTTTAGCTTAAAGTTGCAATAGTTCTTGTACAACACTGAAAATCATCTAGAAACCATGCCTATAGGACTTAACGACTAAAATATGTCTTAATTCTGAAATTGTCTATTGCATAACCTGAAATCTATTTGCGTGCCTTTGTTGTTATGTGTGGAGGCTAACTCGAGCCTTTAATTGTCTTTGCGTGAAGTCTTATCTGTTTTTGAATGTCTCTTAATTTTATCATTTTTAAGCAACCTAAGTAAAGTCTAGAACCATCCAAATAGTAGGTCCAATGCCTCTTGGACAATAGGCATGGGACGGGTAGAGCACACATAGGGTACAACTTATTATTGAATTGGAACGCGTTTAGGTAATCAACTCCAACATAGTAATCAGGTAGCAGGAGATGATAATCTGTGCCTGCTGCATAATATAAGCAACTCCTACCGAAGAATAATTTATGTTGCACGGGGTGATCCTTTAGGCTAAAAAAACATACGACCCCCTTTTCCTTTATATACTTTATATATACACTTAGTCGTTAACTATAGACCAATGTAGTTGTATCCTTGTAGTCATATAAAGATTTATACCGATTCTCATATGTTATAATAAGACTCTTCGACTTCTAATCTCTCTCAATTTATTTGATCACCTAGCCTAATTAAATAATCCACATAGTTCAAAGTTCGATCGGGACCCATAGTTGTGTACCTCGAAGAGAGCCTAACACCTTCTCTCCGAGGTAATTTGAGCCCTTACCCAATTTGGTGGCGTTGACTAGTCAAACAGAGTTATCTGCAAATAGGTGCCCTAACACACCTTAAAATTCATTAGGTGGCGAATCTTCTCTTTTAATACCCATTTCAAAGAGTTGTAACATCTCAAAGCCCGATTTCGCGAGAAAAGGGGGCGCGACAGCATGGAAACTCTGCTGGGGATACTTAGGCTCTTACCATAACAAACTTGACTCATGTGGATTACTTTCATTGTTACATGCACATCCCTTCCCTTATTCACCTTTATTTGTTTAAATTTACTATGACATGCACATCCCTTCCCTTATTCACCTCTATTTTTTTAAATTGCTATGACATGTATATTCCTTCCCTTATTCTCCGTTATTTGCTATGACAGGTATGACATCTCCCCACCCCCTTAATCTTGTTTAAGACTGCTATACTATGACTCTCCCATCCCTGTTTTCCTACCTGCTTCATTACTTTCTCGCATATTTTTCATGAGCCAAACTAACTTCTTTCTTTGTGTTTCTCTTCTTTCCTCTTCTTTTCATGTTCACTTTTGCTATTTTACTTATTGATTTTTACATGCAAATACTTGTCAATGTGCAATTATTTATGCATAAAGCATGCTCCACATCATACTCTACTCGTGCCAATTATCAACATAGTGGCACTTGATGAGTGTCTGTGCTTTTCTGACATTAAACTTTTAAATCGGAAATTTGCGGTAGACTAGTCGATCAGTGGTGCAATCAACGGTCTCGTGTCTTTCCCTCTCAAGTTGTTACTTGGGAGTATCAGTCTAGAACATTCTAGAAACCCTACTCCAAGTTGAAATGTACATGCATCATGCTAAACCTAGTATGGGTTGGAGCGCGTAACAACCTGCTAAGATGAACCTTGTCCAAAGTCCAACGGGATTTCCACAATCCCTATAGACGCTGTCATATTATTTGCATTACATAGAGAAAATTTTCCAACGTATTGATCATTATTGCACAAGTAGTCAAATCTAGAGGGGGAAAGGGCTAACCTTTGCTTGTTTGCAGAAAATGATGCATGAAATCCCTAGGTTCGGTATGGTCCAAAACATCCCACCTTTGCTACTTTAGTGGTGGAAAGACCTTGCACCTTGCGACAAAAACCATGTGAGAAGAGTACCATGTGACCTGCCATACTTGCTAAACATTCGACCAAATAGGGAATTGACTGAGGCTGCTACAATGTTCTGCGATGAGAAAAGAGCTGTTTTTCGATTTGGCAATATAGAAATGACTCCTCTCCTATAAGAAATAGGAGGCTTTGCCAAGTTTACATGGGATTGCTCGAGATTACTCGTACCAAAGAATCGCACTGCCCGTGGTTTTATGAAGATCTTGGTTTTTATGAAAAATAATGAGCTGCTCTGTTTAAAGAAATCATACATTCCTTTTGAATTTCTTTACGAACGTTATGGACATAGCAAGTCGTATCGTCTTCATCGTGATGAACTCGCCATTACTTCCTTGGGCTGGACGCACCGTCGAGTTTATGTGTTTATCGTCTGCTTCTTGGGGTTGTTGATATTTCCAGTAAAGGGTGGAAGAATTCATACTCGCTTAGCCATGGTCGCCAGGACCTTGATAGAGTGCATCGAGGGACAAACTTATACCATCATCCCTATGATCTTAGCTGTGATGTACCGCGCTATAGACCGGTGCAAGCAGGGATTTAGACACTTTGAGGGCTGTAATCTGTTACTACAAGTCTAGCTGCTAGAACACTTTTTGAGGGGAGAGTATTGTCAACAGATTCTGCGAAGGCCGCTAAGTGACTACATAGCCAACCATCACCCAAAGAAAATGACGTTTATCTTAGGCGGGTTTGAACAGCCCGGAAATGCTGTAAGTTGGGTACGTTTCTTGAGCAATCTGACAGACGAGCAGCTACACTGGATGTTTGAATGGTTTCCTAGCAGTGAGTTCATTATCAGGTCAAGGGGGACGACTTATTTGGTACTGATCGGGTTGCGAGGCATCTATCCTTATGCCCCGATAAGGGTGATGAGGCAAGCAGAAAGAAAACAGGTTATACCTCAAGTTTCAAACATGGTCCAGTACAAGGTTGATTTCAAAGGAGATGTCATTCCATTTATGTTCTAGGCACAACATATGTGGAACCAAAAGATCATTGTGGAAAGAGAAATCGTTAAGCCGGACAGGTATCACGCCGGTCATATGTACTGCTACCTATCATGGCTGGAAAATGACATAATAGGAGACATCAAGCCAGGAGTCAATTTGAAGGACATGATCATAGATGAAGCAGCTGAGGCACAGGTTAAGTATAGAAGGCTACGCAAAAGGGTCTTCGAGTCTGAAGCTAAACATCTGTAACAACACAAAATGAACATGGAGGTGATAAAGGAATGGAAGGAGATTTCCACTAAGTCAACAGAAAGATTGGAATACTTGAACAAGGATTGATGGAGTTTGAAGGAAAGACGAGAAAGAGACTATCGGATTGCCAATGGATGGATGGCGGTGGATGAGGACATCTAGCAAAAGCTTACTTACTATTGGATATGCGCGATCTAGTGAACCTGATTGATGGGGTCAAAAGAGCCAAAGTATGGAGAACGTCCTTAAGTGACCAAGTAGATTAAGAGATGATGTTCTTTAATGCTTTTTAGCTTAGATTTAGAATTCAATGTAATAAGGTTAAATGCCATTAGTAACTTTATTATTATTGTCGATTTAGTAAATGTTTGACTCATTTTTCGCATTAATGAAATGAAGCAAATGTTGGCATCAATTTTCTCCAAGTCTATGTGTTGCTTAGGCATATCTCAGGCACAATGAGGTCCCTAAATTAGGGCGTGAATCATTGCATGACTTTGTGAAACATGTTTAAGTATTGCGAATACTCTTTTATTTCACCTTACTAACTTGGTTACTTTTTTCTTTTTCTTTTCTTTTTGATTATTCCCATTCCCAAGTGTTGGTTCGTGCATACTGGTATCATCATCATACCACACAAAATCTAGAGGTCCTCCTCCTCCTCCACCGACCAACCCCAAAGCCAAAGGCAAAAGAAAAGGGAAGATGGATGATTTAAGTGGTATCAGGAAAGACAATGCTACTATGGCAGAAAATGTTGAAATTTCAGATGTTCGAAGCATTCTGGGACAGAATGGGTTTGTCTTATGTTTGGAGCATAAAATCCTGGAACTACAGGGTGAGATTAAGCAGGTCCAGAATTTGGCAAACCTCTCCCTTACTCTCAATGTTCCCAATATTAAACGGCAAAACCCGACTAGCCAGAACCAAACACAACCACAAAACACACAAAACCAAAACCCACCACAAAATCCTCTCGCACCACACCAGTATCCAGCACCTCATCAGAACCGT
This sequence comes from Nicotiana attenuata, assembly GCF_001879085.1. NCBI lineage: Eukaryota > Viridiplantae > Streptophyta > Magnoliopsida > Solanales > Solanaceae > Nicotiana > Nicotiana attenuata. Next base: position 1,081,154 of record NW_017670250.1, on the reverse strand, counting down.
AACCCGCCACCAGTACCAACCCCTCAACAACACCACCATCATCCGACCCAATATCTGCAAACCACTACTTATCACACTCCCCAAAATGCACCACAACCTACTCCCGATCCCAGAACTCCACCAACGACCACCCGTATACCCAAGTTCTAAGAACCCATCAAAGCTATCCGATATATGTGGAAACCTTACCCCATACCCCGGAGCAAAACCTATACATACTCGAATTGATTGAGAAGGACCTGCTCATTAAAAACATGGCGAAGTTACTCAAGAAGCTCACTGGTAGAGTCCAGCGTGTTAAAGGTGGTAAAGGCGTTGAAGGTCTAAACTATGAGGACCTATGTATCCAATCGGATGTGGAACTGCCATAGGGTTACAAACCTCCCAAGTTCAAACTTTTCGATGGTACTGGCGATCCAAAGGTGCATCTAAGAACATATTGCGACAAGCTTGTAGGAATGGGAAAGAATGAACAAATCCGCATGAAACTATTCATGCGAAGCCTCACACGAGACACCTTGTATTGGTATATCAGTCAAAACCCAAAGAAGTGGGTTGGTTGGGTGAGTACTGCATCAGATTTCATGGATAGATTCAGGTTCAACACAGAAACGCACCCAACATTTTCTATATTCAAAACCTCAAGAAAAAGCAGACAGAAACATTTCGTGAGTATACTACTTGTTGGAGATCAGAGGCCGCAAAGTTAAGGCCAGCAATTGAAGAAGAACAAATGAACAAGTTCTTTGATAGAGCTCATGATCCGCGATATTACGAAATACTGAATGTCATTGAAAATCACAAGTTCTCTGACATCATTAAGTTAGGATAAAGAATCGAAGAAGGAATCAAAAGTATGATGGTAACCAACTTCGAGGCACTGCATACCACGAATAAAGCTTTGCAATCAGGAGGTCTTTCAAAGAAGAAGGAAGTGGGTGTTGTAACGGTAGCCCAAGGCCCTAAGTCTGCTCTCACATACCAAGCACCTCCATCCACATATCAACCCTGATCCCCAAGATACCAACAAACCGCTACCACATACCATACCTATAATACTCAACCTACGTATTACCATTAACCACCACCTGCCCGCCAAAACTACCCGAAGCCACGTCCGAATTTCAACCACAGACCTCCTAGATAATACAACACAATTGTTGAACCCATAGACCATTTGTATGAAAGCTTGATGTCCACTGGTTATGTTACTCCCATTCCTGCTGTTGTTATGGAAAATTCCTCCCCATGGATCAACCCCAACAAAATATGTGCTTATCATTCAAGCATGAAGGGTCATACCATCGAAGAGTGTCGCACGTTGAAAGACAAGATTCAGATGCTGACCGACACTAAGGTCATACAGGCAAAGGAAGTTGCACCAAATGTTCGTAACAACCCTCTCCGGGATCACAAAGGTGAGGGAGTGAAGATGATAGAAACTGACAAGGAATGATATCAAGAAGGGTCCATCGGACTCATTCGAGAGGGAGACGCTCCTAAAACATCTCCGGTCATCCTCACGCCAGTTGTAGTACAAACCTAGGTGCCATTTGAAGTCGAGGTAACCACACCCTTCACTGTGAAGGTAGCTCCCACACCATCCTTCAAGTATGATGTCGTCTCGTGGGATTATGTTGCAGAGGCAATAAGAAAGGGAAAGCAAAGATGGAGGAAACAAGTGTCACACATGCTATGACTAGAACTGGCAGAGTTTATACACCTGAGAATTTGGGAGGAACAATCTAGGAAGTTTCACCTAAGTCGCATGTTGTCGAGACTGGCACTAACGATCTTTGGAGAAAGGTGCAAGCGAGGGAGTACTCTATTGTTGACCACTTGAAGAAAACTTCTGCCCAGATATCCATCTTATCACTACTGCAAAACTCATATGCACACAACAATGCTTTGATGAAGGTGTTGAGTGAAGCTTATGTACCCAGCGGCATCACTAGATGAGAGATGGCTAACATGGTCGAACAGGTATTGGAAAGCCACAAAATCACTTTCCACGAAGATGACTTACCACCAGAAGGACTGAGTCACAGCAAGGCATTGCTCATCACGGTGCAATTTGAAGATAAGTTCATCGCCAGGGTCTTGATAGATGGAGGTTAAAGTCTTAACATATGTCCACGAACCACTCTAAAGAAACTGGGTAAAGGCCTGCATTAGATACAAATTGGAAGCCTGAATGTGAAGGCGTTTGATGGATCTCAGAGAGCTACTATTGGAGAAATCAACCCCTGTCTACAGATGGGTCCGACTTGGTTTGATGTCGAGTTCCAAGTGCTAGATATATCTGCTACTTACAATCTATTGTTGGGATGACCCTAGATACATGCCGCCGGGGCGGTAGCCTCAACTTTGCACCAGGGTGTGAAGTTTGAGTGGAATCATCAGGAGGTGATCATCTATGGAGATGGAAGCAACCCCATCCACACCAACCAGACCGTTCTAGTCGTCGAAAATAGAAGGAAGTTGGATGGAGAAACATACCATTGCATTGAACGTGTTAACAAAATTAAAACGGACAGATGGTGGAGCAACATGATAGAAAACATATTGTCGTGGATGGGGTATGAACCAGGCAATGGTCTCGGCAAAAAGCTTCAGGGGATCACCAAACTCGTACAACCACAGTATCATTGCACAACTTTTTGACTCGGATATGAATACACATGGCAGTAATACTAGGATTGGACACCACCATGAAGTGCTTCTTATTATCCACATGAACAACCTGTACCACCTCTGCACCACACATTCCATCAGGCTGACATGATGTGTGGATCTGAGGAAGATAAGGTTTTGGCCGACATGAGGAAGTTGTTTCTAGATGAAGAAAACCTGGACTGCTGTGCAATTATTGAGGAGGAGGAGGAAGACCTTACCATTCAGACCATGGAAAATGGAGTTGTTCTCAATAACTGGACCGCTCTACCATCTTGGGCTCGCCGAGTTCCTCGATAGCCTGTCAAAATTATTTTCAAATAGTTTTGAGCATTTAATACATTTTTCAGTATTTTGTTTTGAAATAATTACTCGATCTATCGAGTCGTACTTGTTGACATTTTAAAAGTTTTATTAATGAATTACTGCTTTTTATATTTATTATTATCTTTCTCCATCCTTTTCAGCATAATTATTACATATCCTGATGAACCCACGACCGTGACATGTAATGAGACAACGCAACATGAGGACAGTGATTCGGAAGATTTAGAGAATGATATAATACCTGAGGAAATTGTCAAAGAAGTAGAGGATTTCGAAAACAAACCAAAGTCTAATTCGGAGAAAACTGAGGCCGTTAACTTATGGGATTCCGGAGCGGTCAAGGAAACACGCATAAGCATTCATCTATCACTATCAGAGAAGGAAGAGTATATCAGATTCCTAAAGGAATACGAAGACATCTTTGCATGTTCAAAGGACTATATGACTGGTTTAAGCACATCCATAGTAGCGCACAAGCTACCCACCAATCCTATGTGTCCACCAGTAAAACAGAAGCTCAGAAAGTTCAAGACAGATATGAGCTTGAAGATAAAAGAAAAGATCACCAATCAAATCAAAGCCAAGGTTCTCCGAGTGGTCCAAAACCCGACTTGGTTGGCTAACATTGTGCCCGTTCCGAAGAAAGATGGGAAGGTTAGAGTATGTGTCTGTTACACCCCATATTTTCGTACGTAGAAATACACCATAAGTAAAATGATAAAATCTCGGAAATGAGATTATCTCGAGGTTAGCATAATTATGCTATTTACAATAAGTGATAAGTAAGTTCCATGAAGAATAAAGGGTACACGAATTAAAGAAAATGAGTTTCGTTGAAGGTTGTCAATTTCGGATAAAATACGGTCCGAGCTATAATACCTGATATTTATGGACTAGTACCATACAAGGTACCATAGGACCATGATAGTATGATGTATCAAGTATATTAAAAGAAAGAGTAGAATTTTAACTAATTTGAGAAAAATTCTTAATTTTGCGAGTAATTGGTTAATTACCGGGTAACAGGACATTACCTAGTTACCTAATAAGTGGATAATGATTAATATTTCCCACCCCACCCCACGTGGCAGCCACTATGTCTATGTACATATGACTCATACAATTGAGGGAAAGGTGGCAAAACATTAAGGAATTCAAGCTTTAATTACTTATAGCCCGCTTGGCCAAGCTGCAAAAATCAGCTTATTTTGAGGAGTGCTTTTCTTTCAAAAGTGCTTTGCTCAAAAGTACTTTTGGTAAGAAGCAGTTTTTGTTTGGCTAATTAGTTTGAAAAGTACTTTTGAGCAGCAATTAGTGTTTGGCCAAGCTTTAAAAAATTGCTTCTAAGTGTATTTTTCTCAAAAGTGCTTCTCAAAAAAGTGCTTTTGGAGAGAAGCTACTTTTTCTGCTTCTCCAAAACTGCTTCTGCTTCTCCTCAAAAGCACTTTTTTTCCTTCCAAAAGCTTGGCCAAACACCTCAATTTTTGGCCAAAAACAAGCACTTTTGGCCAAAAAGAAGCTTGGCCAAACAGGCTATTAGTCATAAAGAATCCAAAACTTAAGTCTTCAAGGTTAAAGTGCTTTGTAGCAACGTTGATGACTTCAAGACAGAAGCCTTCATGATCCAAGTCTTGAATTGATTAGAGAACCAAAGACGTTCATATCCAAAGAGCAAGAAACAGATACCATTTTCTTAGTTCAAAATACGTAGGAATAGAAGCTAAAATTCAATTCACGAAGGCTTCCAACGAGAACTTGTTAGAATCGTAGCAACATATAATTTTGCGGTTCTAAAGGAGTACAGTGCAATCTTCTTCAAGAATATTATACAGTGTTTCCCTACTCCAAGTATGTTAAGGCTATCCCTTCTTCCTTTTTTGGCATGATTCATACGGTACAAATGAAACGAGAAAATGTACAACTTCCATAAATGACTCTATTCGTAGAGATGCTAGGAATGCCTATGTTCTTGATTTTCATGTGTCTTATTATTCTATCATCCGTTCATGGGTCTCAGAAAATACGTATGTTGATAAAGTTTGTTTCATGATGTTAATCAGAGATAAATTGGGTATATATATGTATATATATGTATATATATATATATATCACCCGTTAATCAGATATATATATATATATATATATATATATATATATATATATATATGTATGTATGTATGTATGTATGTATGTATGTATGTATGTGGGATAAGGGAAAAGGCTACCGCATTATATACGCACCACCACCTGATCAACTGGTATACGTTGACAATTTGCCCACAGTGGCCGAGATAATATGATGGGATGCCCTCAGAGGCTTGATGATGTTATGAACGCATATACCCATGCATGGTATGACATTTATACGCATGTGCACGACATTATAATATTAAATGATTCACAGAGTTATTCAGATATCCATGTTGAGTCTTTGCTCCATGTTTCTCTTATGTCTACTAGTTACTTATTTTCATTCCTTACATACTCGGTACATTATTTGTACTGACGTCCCTTTTGCTTGGGGACACTGCGTTTCATGCCCACAGATCCTGATAGACAGGTCGAGAGTCCTCCAAGTAGGCTGTTAGCTCAGCGGAAGATGTTGGTGCGCTCCATTTGCTCCGGAGTTGCTTCTTTGGTCAGTATGACTAGTACATATATTGATTGGTATGGCGGGAATCTGTCCCGACCTTTATGATATTATGTATTCTTAGAGGCTTGTAGACATATGTCATGTATACGGATACTTGTATGGCCTTGTCGGCCTATGTTTTGAGTATATAAAGAATCATGCCGGCCTTATAGGCCCGTACTTCATATGTATAAGTTTGTATTCCCTCATACTTTATTTCGGTTCATTTACCTATAATACAATGATATGAAAGATACATTATGTCGGTAGTGGGTTGAGTAAGGTACCGGGTGCTCGTTGTGGCCCATCGGTTTGGATCGTGATAAAAGTGGTATCAGAGCAGTTCTGTCCTAGGGAGTCTACAAGGCGTGTCTAGTAGAGTCTCCTTTATGGGTGTGTCGTGCACCACACTTATAAGCAGGAGGCTACAAGGCATTTAGGATTGTCACTCTTTCTTCTTACTCTAGATCATGTGGTAGAGCTCACTTATATGAATTCAAATTCCGAACTTCTATTCTATTCGTGATAAGATGATGCCTACGTTCAGAAAGACGATAGATAAGAGATATAGACGTGGAAGTGTTGAATTAGAGGAACTCAATTTTGCATCTTATGAGTAAATGCGAGGTCTTCAGCAGATCGTGCGTGTACTAAAAGGTGCACGGTTCTTGATAAGGAGCATTTAGGAAAGAATACTTATCCACTCTTGCGGTAAAAAGGAATAACGGAATCGAATGTTAGACACAAGTTGCAGCAAGTAAAAGAAGCAAGGTGAAGAAGGGTACCAGGTACCCAATTAATAAAGATTATCATTATTTAACATTCAGGAAGGGAGATATAAGCATTTTGAATTATCTTCAACAGTAATAGATGTACGTACAATCGGCCACACCTATATCAGTCATGCCCTATGGGAGCTAACGGATATGGTTTAAGAGGAGGACATAATATCACGATCCGCCTGGTGCTAGAATGACCCAAACAGGTCGATGAATTGTTTGCATTAGTTGACATTGCCGAAGGATATTGCAAATGTGCTAATAGATCTCCTTGTGAGACACCCAGATGGTGCAATCTAGAATATCACAATTAGATGCAAATACTAGCATGATCAAAAAGAAAAAATATATATATAATAAAATTCAGAAGATAGGCACTGAAAGCCTGGAAGGGATAAATATTATCTTAGTGTGACTCTCGTCCCTAGTTGAGCAAGGACATTGAGCAACCGAAGAGCCGATGGATGAAGCAAGTGGACCAAAAAGCAAAAGAATGTCTTGTTTGAGTTTTCAGAATAAAGTAATAGACATAGATGTTAGCGGGAAATAAGAAGAGAGTTAATGAAGCATTACGAGTAAGATGTGATACACGGATGACAACGTTAGGTAAAGATGAAAGGTGAAGGAAAAGACGAAAGATGACAGGCCTTGAGACAACAAAAGAGTATAGGCCATAAAGTCATATCATCTTTTCAAGGAATAAGTTCGTGACTTCAATGCGACTACCAGAAGGGAGAGTTAAACCCCAAAGTAATAGAAATCAGTATGGGCTGGCGAACAAAATAAACTAAACGTGAATTAGGGACTGAGTGATTGGATAACAGTTGGCATCATGAGAATTTCCGATTTTGTTCCAGCGATAATAGAATGGACAACAGAAGAAGATTCATGAGAAATTCAGAGAATGGTCATTGGGAAGACGCTTCCCTAAAGCAAGCAATGTGAGCAAAGTTAAGCTTAAGGGACTGTGTGTGCCAGTTACACTAAGTGCCACCCTCGCGAGCAAGGAATTTTGTTATCCTTGGTACAGAAGAATTATCACAATGCAGTAAGGGTCCTCGATGATGTGACAAGATGCCAAAGATGAAAAGGTATAACATCTATAGGTAGATCGTCATAGCATTAAATAATAGGACTTCCCTAAAGGGGGGAATATGGAGTAATGTGGCATTAAGTCAAAATTTAGTGGTTCTAGTAACTATGGAGTGGTAAAGAAGGAACGCGATAAAAATAAAAAGGGGATGAAATTGCACTTATTCAAAATCCTACAGATATGCTACGATTCCAGAACATTATGCAAATGCGACGTCAAAGAAAGGAAGTAAGGGTTCCTGCCCGGAATGTTATTGAGAAATAAGGAGCCAGTGCGAGAGGTAAGTTAAGACAAGGAAATAACCCAAGAAAGATTACGCAGAATATTGATATGAGAACGAGCCAACGAGTAGTTAATAGTTGATTCAAGAAGACCCTAGTTATGGCCAGACAAGAGGTTGCCGACAAATCAGTAAATCGTGCAAGATAAATATAAGTAACCCCAACATGGAGAATTCATCCTTGCAGTTTTGACATCGTGACCCTTGTGAAATATTCAGATAGGAGTTGGGATAGTTAAAGGCACCGTATAAGTGTTACGGAAATAAAAGAGAGTGCCACTTGGAAGACAGTCAAAATATCATTTCAGAAGAAGCCCTACAAGCATGAAGGCATAGAGGTAAGTAACTACGAATAATTGTAGGAAAGGAAGCACATCAAAAGGTCCGTCGAGTATACGATGTAATAAGCTCACAGCTTTACAAGAGTCAGAGGGTCCTCCCTATGTACTAAAACGAAAGACTAGCTGAGGGAATAAGAAAGAAGGTTTCAGCCTAAGCACAGTGCCCTAAAGAGGAAATGGTCTTGTAACAATAGTCTCATAACAACATTGTATGCGCTCCATAAGAAAGTGGCACCTACCGTGGCTAATGAAGAAGAAGTGAAATCAAAAGTGATATCCCAGATCATATGAGTTGTATGGAATTCCTATGTGTGTGGGCACTAAGGTAAGCTAAGTATACACACGAAAAGGGGAAGAAAGACCGGGAAAAGTAAAAGCTTACATTTAAAGAAAGCTGAGAAGGAACAAAAAGGAATTATTCGCTCAATAATCCAGGGTTAGTTACATTATGGGTACACTTAAGAGTTTGGAGTTTTATACATGCAACATATATAGCCATGGACGATTCCGGTATCTGTTAAACGAAAGAACTGAGCCCAAGTCATAGATCGAATTGTTAAAGGATTATATCATGAACATTCCATAGCGCCCATGAAAGGCTAAACATAATAACTAATACCATGAACCGCAGATTAGGAGATAGCTTAAGCCTACATAAAGGTTGATCAGAAGAAGGAGGAAACTAAAGAGTTACATCAACAAAGTAAATCAGGAATCTGATTGTTGGACCCAAAAAATCATAGAAATCGTGATTGAGCACATTACAGGGTCACTCTTAATATCAGAGGTACAAGAGGGATAGTACAACAACCATATTCTATAACGGCCTTATGATAAAGACGGTTAGAAAAGTACCAGCCTCATAAGAAGTTGATACGAAGCTTCTACTGGATTGTGTATGCACCAGAGGTGCAAGTATTATAATAGAGCTTCAAATTATGGACGTGAATTCTACCTATGTGGAAGGGAGGTCATGAAAGAGATAGAAGATGCGATATGAGGTTTTAAGGTGAATAACGTACGGGATACTCAAATGCAGAAGGTTGTGAATCGTCCATACTTCGGATAAAAGGCTAGAAACGCTAGGATTCGGTATCTAGGAATAAAAGCGGCATCGCCAGTAGCATATCTTCCATCCTATGGTCTAGGTATCGAAAAGCCTGACTAAGAGACTAAAGAAGAGTTAGAGACGATGTGATGTCTCGCTTGACGTTCCAAAATGACATAAGGAAATCTATGATGCAAGTAAGTTGAAAGATTGCAAGTAATATCAATAGAGTTGTGTAGGTCGCAAGCTATTGTATGGTAAAGCAACAAGGGTCTAGAAGACAAGAGTAAGGATAAGAACGGGCGAGTGAGAAGATAACGAAAATGGACAAGTCCTCAGGTTAAGCCCATGAAAAGAAGAAGAGCAGATGATTTCTCTAAGTTATACAAAGCTCACTATAGCCTGAATGAACTCAAGGGGAGTCTAAGACTAATAGCATTTAGAAGAGATGGAATGTTACCCTGGTAATAGAATGAGGGTGCAATTGATGGATAAAGGATTACGTTTAGGCCTTCGATTGAGTAATGATCTGACTAAGAAAATAAAGGGATGTCATGAATTGGACAGGGTTAAATTACCCACGCAAGGTGAATCCCATTGGGATGTTGTGAGATACGGTTATGAAAGCGTGGTATCGCCCCGGGTGGATCAGTCTAATCATTTCAGATGTTCCCCGATGAAACGTGAACCCTAGCGGCAGTGTTAGATAAAAGGTTAAGATATGAGGGGTAGATTATAGATCAATATTGAGATGAATCAACAATGGATGGATAAAATTTATAAAGTATGAGATGAGATTAGGTCGTCATTCTTAAGATGAAAAGTAATGTGGAAGCATTAAAGGACATAGATTTATACATATTGGATAAGCAATGAAAATAACTCAGAATTTGGTAGCGGGCCTCAGTAACGAGAAATCGAGGTAAGAGTTATGGTATAGAATGACCTACTTAGATATGCTAAAGTCATACGAATGGATAACCGGGTCTATAAAATAAGATATAACAATATTCGTAAGTTCGACAAAATACCGAGCGAAGAACTTAAGAAATGGCTAAAAATCAGAGGAAAAAGGAAAGAAGAGACGCATAAGCGCACTTACAAGGTCAGAGTCGTACAGGCTAAAAGATAAAAGGTAGCAACAGTTACGAGACTGGAAGGATTCCGACCATAAGTCGTAGTGTGAGAAAGTGGCCTAAAAGAGGGAATGCCCTGGCCTTGGGACTTATTCACAGAACAGTTGCCTAGATGGCAAGAAGAGAACTAAAGTATTTGTAAGAGCTATGGGTTATGAGAATGATAAGTGCATCAGTCAACGTTCGAGGACGAATGTTCCAAAGGGGGGAATGATGTTACACCCCACATTTTCGTACGTACAAATACGCCATACGTAAATTGATAAAATCTCGGAAATGAGATTATCTCGAGGTTAGAATAATTATGCTATTTACAATAAGCGATAAGTATGTGCCATGAAGGATAAATGGTACACGAATTAAAGAAAATGAGTTTCGTTGAAGGTTGTCAATTTGGGATAAATTACAGTCCAAGCTATAATACCTGAACTAGTACCGTAAGGTACCATAGAACCGTGATAGTATGATGTATAAAGTATATTTAATAAAATGAGTAAAATTTTAAGTAATTTGAGAAAAATTCTAAATTTTGCGGGTAATTGATTAATTACCGGATAACTGGACATTACCTAATTACCTAATAAGTGGATAATGATTAATATTTCCCACCCACCCCACGTGGCAGCCACAATGTCTATGTACATATGACTCATACAATTGAGGGAAAGGTGGCAAAACAGTAAGGAATTCAAGATTTAATTACTTAGTCATAAATAATCCAAAACATATGTCTTCAAGGTTAAAGTGCTTTGTAGCAACGTTGAAGACTTCAAGACAGAAGCCTTCATGATCCAAGTCTTGATTTGATTAGAGAACCAAGGAAGTTCATATCCAAAGAGCAAGAAACAGATACCATTTTCTTAGTTCAAAATACGTAGGAACAGAAGCTAAAATTCAATTCACGAAGGCTTCCAACGAGAATTTTATAATCGTAGCAACGTAAAACTTTGTGGTTCTAAAGGAGTATGGTGCAATCTTCTCCAAGAATATTATACGGAGTTTCCCCTACTCCAGGTATGTTAAGTCTATCCCTTCTTCTTTTTTTGGCATGATCCATACGGTACAAATGAAACGAGAAAATGTACAATTTTCATAAATGACTCCATTCGTAGAGATGCTAGGGATGCCTATGTTCTTGATTTCCATATGTCTTATTATTCTATCGTCTGTTCATGGGTCGCAGAAAATACGTAAGTTGATAAAGTTTGTTTCATGATGTTAATTAGAGGTAAAATGAATGGTCTTATGACGTTTCGAGATATTTTAGTTACGTATTTCTCATGCATTGCATTCATTTATACATGTACATTGACCCATGACCAGATGGCGTTATATACGCATATACGCATATATATGACCCATGACCAGATAACATTATATATATATATATATATATATATGTGTGTGTGTGTGTGTGTGGGGGGGGGGGGATAAGTGAAAAGGCTACGGCGGTATATACGCACCACCACCTGATCAGCTGGTATACGTTGATGATTTGCCCACTGTGGCCGAGATAATATGATGGGATGTCCTCAGAGGCTTGATGATGTTATGAACGCATATACCCATGCATGGTATGACATTTATACGCATATGCACAATATTATAATATTAAATGATTCACAGAGTTATTCAAATATACATGTTGAGTCTTTTACTCCATGTTTCTCTCATGGCTACTAGTTACTGGTTTTCATTCCTTACATACTCGGTAGATTATTTGTAGTGACGTCCCTTTTGCCTAGAGACGCTGCGTTTCATGCCCGCAGGTCCTGATAGATAGGTCGAGAGTCCTCCAAGTAGTATGTCAGCTCAACGGAAGATGTTGGTGCGCTCCATTTGCTCCGGAGTTGCTTCTTTGGTCAGTATGATTAGTACATGTATTGATTGGTATGGCGGGACTCTATCCCGACCTTTATGATATTATGTATTCTTAGAGACTTGTAGACAGATGTCATGTATACGGATACTTGTATGTCCTTGTCGGCCTATGTTTTGAGTATATAAAGAATCATGCTAGCCTTATAGGGTCGTACTTCATACGTATAAGTTTGTATTCCCTCATGTTTATTCCGGTTCATTTACCTATAATAGAATGATATGAAAGATACATTATGTCAGTACTTGGTTGAGTAAGGTACCGGGTGCCCGTCGCGGCCCATCGGTTTGGGTCGTGACAGTGTCGATTACCGGGACCTGAACAGGGCAAGTCCTAAAGATGATTTCCCGTTACCCAACATAAACATACTGACTGACAACTGTGCCAAGCATGAGCTCGAATCCTTTGTGGACTACTTCGCAGGATACCATCAAATCTGGATAGATGAAGAGGATGCCAAAAAGACAGCCTTTATCACACCATGGGGAATATACTGCTATGAAATGATGTCATTTAGTTTGAAGAGTGCCGGAGCCACCTACATGAGAGCCATGAAGACCATCTTCCATGACATGATACACAAGGAAATAGAGGTGTACGTGGATGATTTTATCATCAAATCTAAAAGAGGTTCAGATCACATAGCAGACCTGAAGAAATTCTTTGATCAGCTTCGACAATACAATTTGAAGTTGAATCCTGCAAAATGTGCCTTCGGAGTCCCTGCTGGAAAGTTGTTAGGATTCATCGTCAGTCACCGAGGTATTGAGCTAGACCCGTCATAAATCAAAGCTATCCAGGACTTGCCACCGCCAAAGAACAGGAAAGATGTGATGAGTTTTCTAGGGCACCTCAATTACATTAGTCGCTTTATAGCACAATCAACCGTGATATGTGAACCAATATTCAAAATGCTAAGGAAAGATGATGCAACAAGTTGGATTGAAGAATGCCAGAAGGCCTTCGACAAAATCAAAGAGTATTTATCTAAACCGCCCGTGTTGGTTTCGCCAAAACTGGGAAGACCTCTAATGCTTTATTTGTCCATGTTAGATGGGTCTTTCAATTGCGTTCTGGGACAATTTGATGAAACTCGAAGGAAGGAACATGCGATACATTATCTAAGCAAGAAATTCACACCTTATGAAGCTCGGTACTCTTTGTTGGAACGCACCTGCTGTGCTTTTACATACCTACGGGTAAGTTAGCGAAGTGGCAAATATTGCTGAGTCAGTTCGACATCGTCTATGTAACTCACAAGGCAGTCAAAGGGCAAGAATTGGTGGATCACTTGGGAGAAAACCCGTAGATGGAGAATACGAACCATTGAAAACGTATTTTCCTGACGAGGAGGTGTCGTTTGTAGGAGAAGATATCCCCTAGGGATATGATAGTTGGAGGATGTTCTTCGACGGAGTAGAAAACTTCAAGAGAGTAGGTATCAGAGTTGTCTTAGTATCAGAAACCGGTCAAAACTATCTGGTATCCGCAAAACTTAGGTTTCCACGCCCCAACAAATATGGCAGAATATGAAGCCTGCATCATTGAACTCAGATTGGCCATTGACATGAACGTTAAGGAGCTGCTGGTAATCAGAGATTCAGATCTATTAGTGCGCCAGGTTCTAGGAGAATGGCTACGAAGAGCACAAAAATATTGCCATATTTGCACTGTGTACAACCGCTGATCAAGAGATTCACGAAGATAGATTCAAACATGTTCAAAGGATTCAGAATGAGTTTGCCAACGCATTAGCCACTTTGTCTTCCATGATACAACACCCATACAAGAATTTCATTGATCCTATCCTAATAGGAATTCTTAAGTAGCCAGCTTATTGTGCTTATGTTGAAGGAGAGATTGACGGAAATCTGTGATTCCATGATATCAAGACGTACTTGGAAAATGGAGAAGACCTAGAAAGTGCTACCCATACTCAGAAGCGCACGCTTCGCAAATTAGCCAATCACTTCTTTCAAAGTGGAGGAATTTTGTATATAAGGACTCCGGACTTGGCATTACTGCGATGTGTCGATGCCAATGAGGCATCCAGAATGCTCGAGGAAATACATGCCGGAACGTGCGGACCCCGCATGAATGGTTTTGTTTTGGCAAGAAGATATTACGAGCATGGTATTTCTGGATGACTATGGAAACAAACTGCATAATGTATGTTCAAAGGTGTCACCAATGCCAGATACATGCTGACATGATACGAGTACCACCCAACGAACATAATGCAACAAGTTCGTCCTGGTCCTTCTCCGCTTGGGGTATGGATGTCAGCAGACCAATCAAACCCGCTGCTTCAAATGGACATAGGTTCATTTTGGTGGCCATAGAATACTTCACAAAATGGGTTGAAGCTGCATCTTATAAAGCTATTACTAAGAGGGTTGTAGCAGATTTTGTTCGGGACCGTATCGTTTGTCGATTTGGAGTACCAGAGTCAATCATTACTGACAATGCCGCTAATCTCATTAGCGATTTGATAAAATCCATATGTGAAAACATTCAAGATCAAGCATCAGAACTCTACAACATACAAGCCCCGAATTAATGGAGCCGTAGAAGCCGCCAACAAGAACATCAAGAAGATATTGAGGAAAATGGTAGACAATTACAAACAATGGCACGAGAAGCTACCATTTTCTTTACTTGGGTATTGTAGCACAGTCCGTACATCAACTGGGGAAACTCCCTATCTACTAGTTTATGGTACTGAAGCCGTTATTCCTACTGAAGTGGAAATAACTTCATTAAGAATCATACAAGAAGTCGAGCTCAGCGATGCGGAATGGGTACAGAGCCGGTATGAACAACTATCTCTCATTGATGGGAAAATAATGAACACGGTAAGTCACGGTCAACTCTACCAGAACAGAATGGCAAGAGCTTTCAACAAAAAGGTCTGGTCGAGGCAACTCACACCGGGGAAATTGGTGTTGAAACAAATCTTCCCACGTAAAGATGAAGCAAAGGGGAAATTCTCACCTAAATGGCAAGGCTCTTACATTGTTCACCGAGTGTTAACAGGAGGAGCACTTATACTTGCAAAAATAGATGGAGAGATTTGGCCAAAACCTATCAATTCGGACACAGTCAAGAGATACTATATTTAAGATTATGTTTGCACTTTCTATTTGATGTAACTAAACTACGCTTGACCTGATTTCCATTTAAGAGGGGATACATAGGCAGCATTATGGGTTCGGTCACGTCATAATAAAATCTTCATTTTCCCTATGTTCAGAAACTGGGGCAAGATCTCGAGTTTTCCCGATCTCACCATGTTTGGAACCGCCAAGGAATGTGTTTCCAGAAGTATGCATTTAAACTGGGGAAATTTTTTTGAGGAGGACGCTCAAAACTCCGAAGCAAGGAGGTTGCCACGTCTCAAAATGCGTAACAGTCACAAGTTCATCTAAATTATTTAATCTCGCGCATTATCACATATTTCAAATAACTACATTTCTACAAATAATTTGTCAAATTCATGCATGTTTTTCAAAAATATTATTTCTATGGAAGCTAGACGTTACCCCGGGGTGACTCAAGCAGGGCCTCAAGAGAAGAGTAAAGGCGAAGCAAGGAATCAAGAGCACGAACCAACCATCCCCCCCCACAGAACTCATGATTTTTCTTTGGATACTGGCACAAGGCATATAACAGGAACGTCCGCAAATACATACACATAACATGAACATCCTCAAATACTTACACATAACAGGAACGCTATCTTGATAATGACAAAAGTTGCCAAATGCAAGCAATTCAAGCTAAGAAATGCGTTATCCTCTCGCATTTAGTCATTTCTTTTCATGCACAGGACTAAGCATTGCCCTCATCTTGCATAACGCTAAGCACTGCCTTCCTTTTCATGAGACTAAACATTGTCTTTACTCCTTGCATAGGGCTAAACACTGCCCTCGCCTTGCATAAGGCTAAGCATTGCCATCCTCGCATGAGCAAAACATTGTCTCTACTCCTCGCATAGGGCTAAACACTGCCCTCGCCTTGCATAAGGCTAAGCATTGTCTTCCTTTGCATGAGACTAAACATTGTATCTACTCCTTGCATAGGGATAAACATTGCCCTCGACTTGCATAAGGCTAAGCATTTCCTTCCTTTGCATGAGACTAAACATTGTCTCTACTCCTTGAATAAGGCTAAGCATTGCCTTTCTTTTCATGGGACTAAACATTGTCTCTAGTCCTTACAAAGGGCCAAATATTGCCCTCACCTTACAAGGCTAAGCATTGCCTTTCTTTACATGAGACTAAACACTGTCTCCACTCCTTGCCTGATGCTAAGTACTGTCTCTATTATTGCATAAGGCTAAGAAATGCCTTCCTTTGCATGAGACTAAACATTGTCTCTACTCCTTGCATAGGGCTAAAAATTGCCCTCACCTTACAAGGCTAAGCACTGCCTTTCTTTGCATGAGACTGATCACTGTCTCCACTTTGCTTGAGGCTAAGCAATGTCTCCATTATTGCATAAGGCTAAGCATTGCCTTGCTTTGCATGATACTAAACATTGTCTCCGCTACACTATAAGATTAAGCATTGTCTCCCTTCTTCATATAGGGCAAAGCACTGCCCTCATCTTATACAAGACCAAGCCTTGTCTTGTCTTGTCCTTGCAAATGACTGAGCATTATCTGTTTTCTCTATCAAGAGATCGATCACATACTTGCATTTCATGGGATGAAACATCGCCACATTATCCAAAGACGTCATAGTCCAAAGGCACCATCCTCATAGCCTGAAAACACCATGACATGGCCTGAGGATCTCTCGAAATTGTGTATCATTATTCAAAGGTGTCATAGTCAAATGGCAACATCCTCATAGCCCAAAGACACCATTCCATGGTCTACGAATCCCTTACCATACTCTTCATGGCCCAGGACGTCATGGTCAAAGGACATCATCCTTATCGTCTGAAGACAACTTTAATGGTCCAAAGGGAATTTGCAGCATATTTAAATTTTCGCAATAAACCATATATATTCACATGCACTGTGTTTTAAGTTTTGCAGGTAACTCGGGAGGAAGCCGTTCTACAAACAGGAGCTATTCTCGTTCCAGTTTTTGCTCACAAGGTTCACATCCCTCAGGCACCTCAAAAGTAACCAATGATCAGCAATCGGTTACCTTTTTCTATAACCATTCAAATATCTGCCTCGTACATCGATAACATTCATTTCACATTCGTGACTCCACCTAAAATTATCCGTTACTTACAACACTATCCTACCCCGAAAGAACCTTTTTCGAAACACATGACCACCCTTATAACAACTCTGTCGGTTTCGTTCGCCGTTGGATCCAGAACTAAACACGGCCTCATTCTCGTAATACCAGGGATATGTAGGCAACTCATGAACCAGGGTTTGGCCCCGATTTTTTCAAATCACATCATTCCCACTCAATTCGGACAAAATTGGTCATTATTTTCTTTACCCGACAACTCTTTCCTCATTCTCGGGTAAAGAGGGGCAGTTGTTGATACCCAATTTTGTCCTCATATTTTTAAAATAAGTATTTATACTTTCAAAATGTCATTTTTGCATCGTTACTTAAAGTACAAGAATTATACAAGTATTTTCTATAATTTAGTGCAATTTTTAGAGCTTTAAAATTGATTTCTTTGCATTTTAATTACTTGATTATTAATCAATTACTTTGTGATGATTAATCATCCAAAATTATTATTTTGCATCCACATATAGGTTTCATAATATTTAATTTATTTTATATAATTACATTTGTATTTTTATGCTAATTACGCTATTATACAATAATAGCCTATATTTTACAATTAATTGCATTTGTCATTTATTTAAGGTCAAAATAATTTTCACAGTTATTATTTTAATGTAGTAAGTTTCATAAATAGCACTTTTTAGAGTTTATCTAACTATTTTATTAAAATTACTTGCCCTTAATTCCTTGTATTTAAAATATAGCCAAGTTATGCCAATTTCCGGACCATATTAGTGACCCAAACACCCCAAAATCCCTGGCCCAATTTCCCCATCCCAAACCAGATGACCCTTTTAATTTTTAACCCGGTCGAGACCCGTTTTCCAACCTGCCCCACCTCTCGCTCAATCCTGGCCGCTGATCTCAAAGGATCAACGACCTATAGCCTCTCCCTCAATTTTAATTACCCAAACCCCACGAAACCCTACCCATTCTCCTTAATCCGCCACCCATAAATCCTCTCTATTTCTCTTCTTCTCCGAGAAACCTTAGCTGTTGTATCTCTAAACCTCTCCAAATCTGGCTCTAAAATGCAATCAATCACTGATTCACTTACCTATTTTGTGGTGCTTCACTTTTGTAGATATATCTGTGGTGTTACTTAGTTCTTGCCCTATTTTTGGCAAGAACTACCGTTTCAAAATTATGCCTAGTTGGCTTCAATCTTAAAGTATTCAGACGGTATTTCGTCTGCATACACTCGAAATGAGGCGATTCTTGCACTCCTAGTTTGATTTACAGTTGGTTAAACCCAACTAGGGTTTGATATCTCCATCTCCTTTACCGATTCTGATTGCATGAGATCTTTTCTTTCCTTTTCTATGTTTGAATTGATTATTTTCCATGATTGTTTGTTCAAATCAATTGCTATATAAACCCCTACCCAATTCCCCTTTCGGACGGACTTTAATCACTTAAGAACCACTGTTATTCTCTTAGACTCTCACTCGCTCGATACTATTTTGAATCTATTGCTCTTGGCCGATTGAAAGCCAAGGCCGTTGGAATCCTCTCAAACGACCTCCCTAGTGCGAGCACTGCTCGAGTTCCATTTGAGGCTCTTGTGAACTCTGACGCACTAGGATTTGGGTCTTTTGGTTGTTCTCTTTGTTGGTGATATCCGAGCTTTTTCTAACACTTAGCCTTTCTCTCTCATTTTTTTGTTATTGAATTTGCTAACTGGTAAGTACCTTGACTCTTGCAATTCTATTCTTAGTTGTGGTCATGACCTGAATATTGTGCTTGTTCGAATTTTTTGAACCTATGTGATTACAATATGTTGTTGCCTTTGTTTGCAATCCTATATATACCAAAGCTAGCCTATTATTTTGTATTCTTTAGGATCTTAAATTATTTAAATCATGCACTTGGATATCTGCCTACTATATACAAATTTCGACAATCTTGAACCTACTTAGTTCACTATGTTTATGCTTACATGAGTTTCCTTTGTACGTTTCTTCCTCATATTCAGGTATTGTTCTGAACTATTGTGTTAAAACATTGGAGTACTTACTCATGCCCAGAATTTGCTCGACTGTACTTCTCTATACTAAGTCATTTAAGAATAACTTGTTACTTGACCATGTCTATATTCTAAGACCTTCAGACAAAGCATGTTACTCCTCATTATAGTTGTTTGCTTTACTACTATCCTATTTTGTGCATTCATATATGCTAATGTTAGGATTGCTAAAGTTTAATGCCTAGGGAATCTCTGATGTGCAAAACTGAACTTGCTATATGTGATCAATTTGCATTAAACACTTATTTGCTAACTAGATGTGGTGTTGAGCCTATAATAATGTTGACTTTGAGCTTCTGCACTAGGTTTCTATAGTGACACCTCTACCTGCCCTGAATTGTTTACAACTCTTAGTTATGCCTTGCCTTGAATATTTATGAGGACTATAGTGGTATCTATCCCAAAGGGGGAGTCTCTCGAGTATGTCATTATCATTATATGTTCAGTTCCTTGCTTTGTGGATTCATGTTTCCTATAACTACTCTGGTTCATCTTGAAAAATCCGTGCTTTGAAATTGTTTGCCTCACATATATGCTCATTGTAAGGTCTATGTACATGTGTTTCCTCTTACCTGTTAGTATTCACCTCTGAGGTGACACTTAGAAAACCTTTCTGCTGATGATTGTAGCAATGGGAATCCATATGTCTTTGCCTGAACCCCTGAGTTATTTGGATGACGCTCCTTATATCCCCATATTCTTATTATTCGCTAATGGGATGTGTATTATTGGATCTGAGCATTGATCAGGCAGGCTTGCAAGTGTGGATATCAGGCCTCTTAGATATACAAGAGTATGATTCGTGAAGGCCAAGAAAGGCACTACTGGGTCACTTTGTACTTGTGTTGGGCCTGTAAATATTGTATTTGGGCATGTGATAGCCCTATTAAGTTTGTATTTGTTTTATTATTCTATCTGGGCCTGTAATTATTTGTAAACAGCAACCGGGGTCTTAATGAATAAAGGAGTTGGGGTATTCTAATACTTGCATGAATGGGTAGACAAGTGTATCGGATCTACGTGGTCTATTTTAATTTTTTCAACATGCTTTATATGTCGTTTAGTTTCATGTGTAGAAAGCAGCTATAGGAATCATGCATACTTCATTTGTACGTTGTTCAAACACATTAGCCCAAGTATTTGCCGTACTCGCTTCTATGTTATTACTGTACGTTTAGACAACTAGATACCATGCCTAAGAATTTCAAATAATTAATTGGTCAAATGTATTTATTACTTCAGTGTACTGCCAATTTAGACACCATGACTGCAGGATCTTAATTAATCAACTACTTCGTGCCATTCCTGTACTGCTTCATTATTAGAAATCATGTTTATAGGATACAGTCAGCCGCTTAGAAAACATGCCTATAGGGATAAAGTGCTATAAAACCAGTTTCAAATTGTCAACTGTTAGAAATCCTGCCTATAGGATATCGTTTTCATCTTAGACAACATTTTCATAAAGTCAATGTCGCAAACTCTGGTGTTTTCAAATAGTCTTACTGCCTCTGCATGCGAACAAAAAGAGATTACGTCTACAGGACCTGTAACTCCTTTAATATACAAATCTGTTTGCTTAAAGCTGCAATGCTGCATGTACAACGCTGAAAATCAGAATCATCTAGAAGCCATGCCTGTAGGACTTAACAACTAACATACGTCTTAATTCTGAAATTGTCTACTCCATAACCTGAAATCTATTTGCATGCCTTTGTTGTTATGTGGGGAGGCTAACTCGGGCCTTTAATTGTCTTTACGTGATTTCCTATGTGTTTTAAATGTTGCTTTGTTTTATCATTTTTGAGTAACCTAAGTAAAGTCTAGAACCACCCAAATAGTAGGTCCAAAGCCTCCTGGACCATAGGCATGGGACGGGTAGATCACGCATAGGGTACAACTTAGAATTGAATTAGAACGCGTTTAGGTAAACATCTTCAACATAGTAATCGGGTAGCAGGAGATAATAGTCTGTGCCCATTGAAATATGAGCAACTCAACCTAAAGGAAGTTGCAAAGTATTATTTATGTTTCACGGGGTGATCCTTTGACTAAAAAAAAAACTTAGGACCCCCTTTTTCCTTTATATACTTGATATCTACACTTGGTCATTTAATATAGACCAATGTAGTTGTATCCTTGTAGTAATATTAAGATTTGTATTGATTCTCATATGTTATTATAAGACTCTTCAACTTCTAATCTCTCTTTATTTATTTGATCACCTAGACTAATTACATAATCCACATAGTTTAAAGTTCAGCCGGGACCCATAGTTGTGGACCTCGAAGAGTGTCTAACACCTTATCTCCAAGGTAATTTGAGCCCTTACCCGATCTTTGGTGGCGTTGACTAGTCAAACAGAGTTATTTGCAAATAGGTTCCCTAACGCACCTTACAAATCATTAGGTGGTGACTGTTCTCTTTAAATACCCATTTAAAATAGTTGTCACATGTTAAATCACGCTTTCGCGAGAAAACGGGGCAAGACAGTTTAGATTACATTTTTGGAGAGCAGTGCAGCGTGAGTTGGGCACATAGGTTAAGTTGAGTACAACATTTCATCTCCAGGCGGACGGTAGTCCGAGCGCAATATTCAGATTTTGGAAGACATGTTACGAACCTATGTCATTGATTTTGGAGAATCATGGGATCATTTTTTCACGCCCCGACCTTGGGGAGTGCAACCGGTGCTCAACTGAGATATCCCAGTCGAGCAAGCCTACTCGATGCCTTCTACCTGACCTTACCAATGAATAAATGAATATCATGAATTAGACAATAAGAGGATGACATGTACGACACCAATTTTGTACCATTAGTCACTTCATTACAAATTCTCAAAATACATTACACATCTGTAGTTTTAGAAGTGGAACATGTATTACAAGTACAACAATTCATGTTTGACTTACCCAAATAAAAATACAACCCACATTATGTCTACAAAGCTTCTAATTGATATAAAAGAGTAATATGATGGTTCCGGCAACAAGGCTCCGGATATACCTCAAAACACTATACATAAGGAAAAAAAGACACAAAACCCCGATATCAAGAGGGGCTCACCAAGTTAGCTGAGAAGTGGGTGTACCATTATCACTGATAGATGCCGCCTGTTATAGAACCACCTACATCCATTAAAGATGCAGCGCCCCCGGAAAAAGGGATGTTAGTACATATGGATTAGTACTAGTATGTACGGCTAAACAACCTCTCAATGAATCGAGTAATAGTACATGGAGAAAGAAACATGGAATCAATGAGAGCCTCAAACAATATTAAAATGTCAAGTTAAGATAAAGGTAAGTTTTCAAGTAAATATTAATATTTGTAAGTTTGGAGATCTTTCAAGTAAGTACATATTTTTAAGTCATCTCACCCCAAGACATCCAACACAACACCACCATGTGCGCGACATGGCATCTGATCTCGACTCGATCAGCTAAGCCATATCACCACAATATCGTGTGGGTCAACATCATCTTCCAGTAGCAATCATCTCATCCCAATTAAGGGGAATAATCTCAACACACCAATCTCATCCCAATTAAGAGGAATAATATCAACAAATCCATCTCATCCAAATTAAGGGGGATGGTCTCAACACATTAGCATGGGGATTTACCCGTCAATCACTCCTACACCGACACGTGTAGTTTTAGGGTTAGATTGTTTCAACCTACCCTTCCTCGGTGACTAAAGGATACTCCCAAAACATTTATTATATAAAGGAGTTAAAGGTCATTTCATAATCTTTAACACATCCTTTCATTTCATTGGCACTATTGGCCACAAGTATTGTTTTCGTTCTTGGCACGATGGCTAATTTTATATCTCATACTCACTTCTTTCTCTTTCGAGCATCATGATAGATTATCAACAATAAGAGAATTTGTAATCAAGACTTTAAGTATGTACATGAGCAATAGGAGTCTTAAGCACATTGAGCTTTACCTTCCAAAATAAGGCATAATAAACTTGCAATTGAAACATGATTTTAAATCATAACATTTTGTTACTTTGGTCATACTTAAATACATTCCCAAAGGAGAACATGATATGATAAGAGCAATTGGAACACAATTTGAGTATATATCTTTTGACACAAAGCTTATTCTGTATAATTGAATTTATTAGGAATGACTAGGAACATGAGAGATATGAACTTGGGCCAATCACACTTGAAACTTACGAGAACATCATGGAATTCGACACTATAAGAGAAGTTTAGCCAACATACCTCATTTGAGATTTTCTTAGACTATTACAACGTTCCGAAACTTCTAGAGACTCCAACCAACTAGAGATATGACAACATTGAACAATAATTAGGAAAGGGTCCATGGGTTTAGCTCATCTAGGAAGTTCATCAAGCACTTGGTGTGCAAATGTGACTACAGGGTTCTCTTATAAGATTTCCTTCACCCTATAACCCATATCAACCAACAATTTGTCTCGTGTAACTCAACAACCTCCAAGACCCCTCTATGGCTACATGCATACCGTATCTTCTACTCTCTGGCCTACTTAGACCCGAAACAAACTTGCAAGGAAGATTGAGGACAAAAACTTAACCGGATAGGTGGTGGCCTAGTGAGCGATTCCCTTGAATCTTCAAGATTGGGATAAGGATTGATGAGCAAATGACTTGGGGGTTTCTCCTCTCTCTCTCTCTCTCTCTAAAACACTTCCATCTCACTAAAACAACCATTTAAACCAGCCAAAACAACCCCCAAAGTCATTTTATAAAAATGGGGTTGGGTAAAATTTCCTCAAACTTAAGCCTCCGAACCAGGTCTGCGATTACAAATCGAACTACAAAACAGATATGCGGTTTGCGAAGTGGACTGCAATAATTGACCAAAACTAGGTTGGTCAGGTCAGGTCTGCGATCCGGAGACCAGTTATGCGATCACAAAATATACCGCGGAATCACCCTCCGCAATTTCTCATAGTGAATTTGCGATGGAAGTGTGGTGTGCCTAATGATTATGCGATCGCATAATGGACAGCAAAAATGACCTCCAAAATTGGCTTTGTTTCTATAGCACTTTGCGGCAGATCTGCGGTCCGCGGAGTATTTCTGTGACCGCATAATGTACCGCAGAAAATGCCATGTTCTGCAAAAATTATTCTTCCATCGCCCAACGCATTGCACAATCCAAAAAGTCCGCACCGCGGTGAGCTATTATCTGCAACCTTCGAACAAGTTAACCTACCTCGGCACCACAAAATGGGTTCTAGGTAAAATGTTATGCGGCCTTACAAGTTTCTACTTTTAGCAGGTTCGCCTACAACAATAGCTATTAGTCGATTATTTAGATGGCTCCTTATGAGGCCTTACATTGGAGATGGCGTCGTTCTCTATTGGTAGGTTTGCACGTAGGGAGGCTAGGTTACTGGGAACTGATTTGGTCTGTGATGCTTTGGAGAAGGTGAAGTTGATTCAAGATCGCTTCGTACACTGCAGTCTAGGAAAAAGAGTTATGCTGACGGCACGGTTCGTGATGTTGCATACATGGAAGGTTCTACTTAGAGTTTTACCCATGAAGGGAGTGATGAGGTTAAAGAAGAATAGCAAGTTTTTCCCTACGTATATTGGTCCTTTTGAGGTGCTTGAGAGAGTGGGAGAGGTGGCCTACAAACTTGCCTTGCCACCTAGTCTATCAGGAGTTCATCTAGTGATTCATGTTTCTATGCTCCAGAAACATTTTGGGGATCTGTCACATGTTTTGGAATTTAGCGCGGTGCAGTTGGATGATGATTTGACTTATGATGTGGAGCCGGTGGCTATTTTGTACTGGCAAGTTCGAAATTTGAGGTAGAAGAATATAGCATCGGTGAAGGTTCATTAGAGGGGTCAACTGGTCGAATAGGCTACTTGGGAGATCAAGCAAGAGATACGGAGCAAACATCCTCACCTTTTTGAGACTCCAGGTATGATTATAGACTCGTTCAAGGATGAACTTTTGTTTAAGAGGGGGAGAATGTAACGATCCGGCTAGTCATTTTGAGTATTTTAGCCTCGTATCCCCTATTTCATGCCTTACATACGTGTATTTGTTATTATGGGACTTGTCGGGGTGATTGGTTTGGTTTCGGGAGAGTTTTGGATTGGATTGGGACACTTAGTCTGAAGTTTGGATGCTTAAGGTATAAGAGTTGATCGGAGTTTGACTTTTGTATGAACGACCCCAGAATGGTGTTTTGATGGTTCCAATAGGTTTGTATGGTGATTTTGGACTTAGGAGTATGTTAGGATTTGGATTTGGAGGTTCATGGGATGTTTTGGCTTGAATTGGCAAAAGTTTGAAAGTTGAGGTTTGGAAGGTTGATAGGTTTGACCGAGTGTTGACTTTGATGGTATCGGGTTCAGATTATGGTTCTGGATTTATTAGGCTTGTTTGGCGTAAGTTTTGAGTTTGAAAAATTAAATTAGTTGCTTGGGCTTGAATTGAGCTGCGATCCGTTATTTTGATGTTCTTTGGTGTGATTTAAGTCCTCGAGTAGGTCCGTATTATTTTTTGGGATTGGTTGGTGTGATTGGGCGATGTCCGGGTGGCCTCGGGTGTGTTTCGAATGGGTTTCAAACCATTTCACCATATTTTGGACTATTGATTGGTGAGGTCCGGTTTCTTTATTTGCGATCATGGTAAAGCAGTCGCGATCGCATTTGCAGAAGGTTGGAGTGGGCTGGACAGCACCCTTCTATGCTTTTGCGGTGGGGCTCCTCGTTCGCGAAGCAGCTGAGAGCTGGGATGAGTTTGGCCTACGCGTTCGCCAGGTTCAAGCAGCATTCGTGTAGGCTGGGGTGTGTTCTTCATCGCGTTCGTAATGGTGCAGATGCAAACGCAAAGGCTTTTTCTGGGCGGGTGATTTTTGGCCTTCGCGATCGCGATGAGGGTCCCGCAATCGCGATGCATATGTCTGGGTAGATTATTTAAGTATTCTATTTCAAGGGTTTTAGTTATTTTGAGTTATAGGGCTTAGATTTGGGTGATTTTGGAGGGGATTTTTATGATTTGGATTGGGGTAAGTCTTTTAACATGGATTTATTCATTATTCATGATTTCAACCTTGTTTTTAGTGCTTTATTGACGAACTTAAGTGAAGAAATTGGGAATTTTATTAAGAACTTTTCTAAAGTAAAAATTGATTATTTGAGGGTCCATTTGAGGTCGGATTTGGATGAAACGCGTATATTACTTCTTATAAAGTAATATGGCTTCTATTGATATTATTTGTTATAGCTATGTGTTATGGGTGGCACACATGTGTGGGGTTGATCCCATGTGCATGCACTAAGGTATTATCCATGCTCGGGATAGTGCTTAGACTATGATATGCCTTGAATTGGTTGCTAATCTTAATGCTATGATGTTTCTTCTATTTGTACCATGTTGTGAGCTATTTGATCCTTGCTTGAGGTCACATAGAGATTAATCTCCCGATTGAACCTGATAATTGCTACTTTCGTGATGCAATTGCTAGATTTGAGCTATAATAGCACACGCTGCACATGCATACACCTTAGCATGTCAATTATACCAGTCCAGGAGCATGAAATTTTATATTCATTGATCATGTACATATATTGTTGTATTTCTGATTTATGTGTGATAAGGATTCGACTGGTAGCACAGGACCACGCCGTGCGGATTATGATTATGAGCACATGATCACGTTGTGCGAATCAGATCTTGAGCACGTGACCACACTGTGTGGATTGTGATTATTAGAACGTGACTACACCATGCATCGTGTGGATATGGATCCATCCCCCTAGGGTGACTCTCTTATATTTCTTCTCAATGGTGTACATGTGTTTGAGGAAAGCTGATCAATGGTTTGTTTCAGTTATTGAAATTCTTAGGAAAAGTTAGCTAGGGTTTGATTTGGTTATTGCATTTTATCTTTACTTGCAATTTTTTTGGTTTATTTAGTTCTATATGTAATCTAGAATTTCTACTTTCGAGTTCAATTCTAGATTCATAGATAGTATTTTACTGTTAGCTATATAGTAAAATAATTAAGTATAGGATCAAATAAATAAACTAATATAATAAAATTAAAGTTGTCAATTCAAACTTTCAAACATCAACATTCATGTAGCACCCATATCCCTAGAACGAAAAGAACTAGCCACTCATAGTCATGTTAATAATCATATTAATGCTTAAAAGTATTAAGTTCAAAACTTCATAATGTACAAAATATCACTAACATTACACTAAAATGTGATGCAAATTATGTCATATTATATGTATTTTAGCAAATTATCACTCCGTGTTTGGCACTTGTTATCTAGCCAATTTAGAAAACCTTTATAACCCTCTTATTGTTATGGTGGAGCTTTTAGGATCTTTGTAATCTTGTGGTTTCTACCTCTCATTTGAAGGATTTTCAATTTAATCTTTGATGCTCTTTATCTTCTCTATTTTTCGGATTTATCTCTTTTTGAAATATCAGTATGACCACTTGTTAAATTGATCCTAAGAAAGATCTCAAGGAAGCTTATTTGAACACAAAATCTCCAATTTCATCAACAACTTCTATATAGACTTTAACGTGTGATATTGTACACGTGGTCAACGTTGGTGATAGAAGTTTTGTTATTGTAAGAGTATACAAATCAGAAATTCAGCAGAAAAAATTTAGTTGTCCACTTCAATTAGGGAATGGAGATAAATATGATGATCCGAGTGTGGCACGGAAAATTAAAATTCAAGTAGAAGTATGGGATGTGATAATGATGGGATCAGATGGACTTTTCAATAACGTTCATGATCATTTTGAGTTGGAGGAATTGGTAATGAAGAATGGGCTAAGAGACTTGTACAAATTGGAGAATTTGAAGATGTTAGCGGAGAGGATTCCAAAAAGATGCACTGAAAAATTCAGAAAATAAAGAGATTTATACACCTTTTACAAGAGAGAGTTCCAAGGCTGGTAAAACATATATTGGTAGCAAGCGTGATGATATAACAATCATAGTTCCCCATATCTTGCCCCTTTAGTTTGAATTTTGGGTCAAGTTTGTATAGAAATGATTTCAAATGAAATTTTATAATTTTTCGCTGTTGATGTTGATAATGATCTTCTTATTACCCCCTTTGTTTTCTTTATCTCATGCCTGGTAGTACATTGATTTTGTTGAGAGATGTTAATGCAACAATGTTGTGCAACGGTGTATTTAGAAGTGACAGACGTGATAGTTAGTGGTTAGCAGTTTGTTAGTTAGGTGACAATAAGTTAATGGACAACTGTATTTAATTGTTAGTTGGCTAGTTGTAGCCTAGTGAAAATTAGTGGGTTAAGACACTTGTATAAATACATTCAAAACTAATGGAACAGTAGACGGTTTCCATTCCTCAATCTCCAGTCTCCTTCTTTTTCATAGAAGCTTCTGGAGAGTTTCAATGACTAATTCTGTCTCAGCTCGAATGGCATTTTAGCATGGTATCAGAGAAATTGATTATGGTAACTCACGCGATTTTCGAGTCAATTACCCAAGGCACTCTGTAAAATCTCTTTCTCTCCTAGCTCGTTTTTCTCAGCTATGGCAGCAGAAAAAATCACTTACACACATCCTCTTTTCATGAATTCTATTGATATTCCTGGTTTAGTACTTGTTCATGTCAAACTCAACAGATAGAAGAATTATGGCTTGTGGAGCAGATCGATGAGAATTTCTTTTCAAGCTAAGAGAAAGCTAGGGTTCGTGCTAGGTACTTGTAAGAAGGAATTGTTTGATAAAGAGTTGCATGAGCAGTGGGAAACATGCAATGCAACAGTCCTCTCATGGATTATCAACACAATTTCTGAAGATCTACTCAGTGGAATCGTGTATGCCTTAGATTCCTACATCGTGTGGAAGGACCTCAAGGAGCAATTTGACAAGGTCAATCGCATGAGAATCTTCAAATTACACCATCAAATTGCTAATCACTCACAAGGTGCAAACATTTTCTCGGTCTATTTCACCAAATTGAAGGACATTTGTGCTATGATGTCATGGTCCCTCCTCATTGTTGTGACTGTGAAAAAACTAAGGAGTCAGTTGAGCACTTCCATCAGCAGAGGTTATTATAGTTTCTTAGTGGATTGAATGACTCGTATGACCAAGCCAAGAGACAGATTTTACTGAAATCAACTAGTTCTACGATTAATCAAGCTTATGCTATGATAATTGAAGATGAAAGTGTATACGGTCAAAATTGGGCCTACCAGATTTTGCTATTTGATCGATACAAGGGAGTTGCGCCGGGGGTAACCTCGTAATGAATCAGATCCGAGCTCGAAGACAAGGCATGGAGTCCAAAGAACGAAGTGTCCATCAAGACCGAGGCCAGCAGTAGTCGAGACTAAGTATAATCGACTTCGAGTGAAATGCAATAACGGAAAGGCAAGATATCCGTAAACGGTCGGAGCTCACGGCGAAAATCTTGAAGTAGATCAAATCAAGGCGGTTATTTGAACCAATCACGGGATTTACTTTCATAGTTAGAATTGTACCATAATTAGGATTCCTTTAGTATATAAAGGGGTGTCCCCATCATTTGTAGACACCTTGCATTCATACAAATCAAAGCAATATAATATTTCTCTATTGTTCATCAATTTATTGTTGTTTAACTGTTCTTGTTTTATTATTCTCGGGGGTTCATCAGTTCGAGGACACTGTCCAAACATCAGTTTGTTTTATATTCTTGTCAATTCCATCCCTTATCTCTAAAATTAATCAATTGGTATTAAGTGAAATCACGTATCTTTAAAACCACATTATAAGTTTAATTGTTACTCGGTTTTTAGGGTAAACAGTTTGGCGCCCACCGTGGGGCTAAGGATAATTGTGATTTCTTAGTATTAACCTTCATAACACACACTGCTTTTATACTTCGTTCTTGTAAGTATCTTTGATTTCAGGAATCAACATGTCAAGCTCTCAAGCAGTGCCCCCTCACACAAACATCAGCCTTGGTCTTCACGAGGAGAACGAGCACGTAATCGCCCCAGGAAATGGAGTACCTCCAATATATCCCGATGGACCACAGGTCGTAAATCCAATCAATGTCAATTCTCGTGTTGCGATCCATGGAGATTTAGGCGCCGACCCTAGAAATAGCGTCCGTAGAGACGCTCGGGCAGCCGATCAAAATGCATAGAGCGGTGAAGAAGGCGGGATTAGCCTTCAAATGATATTTGAAATGTTACAAACTCAACAGGCTGCAATAGTGCAACTCCGAAATCGGGCACCAAGAAGGATCGAACTCGATACATCATAGGAGGTTGTTCACAGGGTCGAACCTGTACGGGAGAAGTTGAACGATAATGGATCAGGGACTGACCTCGCCATCATGAAGATGCTCGAGGAGCTCACTAAACGAATAGAATCGGGTGAAAAGAAAATAGAGGCTAATGTCAAAAAGGTAGAAACGTAAAACTCACGAGTTGACCAAATACCGGGGGCACCCCTGATCCTAAAGGGTTTAGATTCGAAGAAGTTCGTACAGAAGCCTTTTCCTCAAAGTGCTGCTCTGAAGCCCATTCCTAAGAAGTTTTGTATGCCGGACATCCCCAAATACAAAGGGACCATCGATCCTAATGAACACATCACTTCGTACACGTGCGGAATAAAGGGAAATGACTTAAAAGATGATGAGATTGAACCCGTTTTGTTGAAGAAATTTGGAGAAACTTTATCGAAGGGGGAAATGATATGGTACAACAATTTGACCCCCAATTCCATCGATTCTTTTGCCATGCTTGTCCATTCGTTCGTAAATGCACATGCCATAGCAATAAAGGTCGCGACTAGGAAGCCAGACCTCTTCAAAGTGAGACAATGGGACAATGAGATGCTAAGGGAATTTGTATCTCTATTTCAAATGGAACACATGGACCAACCCCCAATTACCGATGATTGGGCTGTCCAAGCCTTTACTCAAGCTTTCAACGAGCGGAGTTCGATAGCATCACGTCAACTAAAGTAGAATTTGATTGAATATCCAGCAGTGACTTGGGACGATG
The DNA here is from genome assembly GCF_001879085.1 of Nicotiana attenuata. Lineage (NCBI taxonomy): Eukaryota > Viridiplantae > Streptophyta > Magnoliopsida > Solanales > Solanaceae > Nicotiana > Nicotiana attenuata. The sequence continues at coordinate 1,049,637 of NW_017670250.1, read as the reverse complement.
TGCATAATCAATACCAATCAAAAATCAGAGTCGAGGATGATCAGTTGGGAGCTCCATCCGGTTCCGTTTAACCAAACAAGCCCGAAGGCAGGGTTCAAAGAGACATAGACCAAGAGCCCCGATCGAACGGAGATCGATACCAACCATATAGTGCAGATCGAAAAAACAACGGACCGGGACGTAATCTCATTTGAAATGATCATAGGAATGATCGAGGTCAAAATTCTCGAGGGCTCATGAGTAAGAATGGATTCGATAAACACGGGGAGCCTAAGGAAGCACCACGGTTATAAGAGTAAACCTTCAGCATCGACGCTTCATTTATTGTGTCAGCCATTGGACGAATCAAAGATACTAGGTGGCCCAGACCCCTACAGACTTCAGCGTAAAGGAATCCAAATCAAATGTGCAAGTACCGTGGAACCATGGTCACAGAACCGAGGATTACAGACAATTAAGGGAGGAAGTAGCTCGTTTATTCAACGAAGGTAATCTTCGAGAATTCTTGAGTGACCGACCAAAAAATCACTTCAGAGATAGGGATACAAACAGGAAAAACGAACAGGAGGAACCGCAGCACGTGATTCATATGACCGTCGGCGGGGTCGATTTCCCCCAAGGTCCGATGTTAAAAAACACCAAAGTCAAAATCACAAGTGAGAAGCGTACCCGAGACTTCTTACCTAAAGATACCTTATCTTCCAACGATGAGGATACGGAAGGGATCGAACAGCCCCACAACAATGCACTGGTAATATTTATCCTTATGAATAAAATTCAAGTTATACGTGTGTTGGTAGATCCACGTAGCTCAGCGAATATTATTCGATCAAGGGTTATGGAGCAACTCGGCCTTAAGGATCAAATCGTACCTGCAGCTCGAGTGCTCAGCGGTTTAAACATGGCAAGTGAAACAACCAAAGGAGAAAACATGTTGCTAGTGGACGTGGCTAGAACTATCCGGGAAACAAAGATCCATGTAATCGAAGGTGATATGAGGTATAACGCACTGCTCGGGAGGCCTTGGATCCACAATATGAGGGTGGTACCTTCAACACTCCATCAAGTCTTGAAGTTCCCAACACCGGAGGGAGTCAAAACGGTGTACGGCGAACAACAAGCAGCGAAAGAAATGTTTGCAATCGATGAGATGATACCAATATCAACTCTAACATCAACAATGAGACCAGAATCAAAAGAAAAACAGAAGGCCAAATTGCAATCACACTCACCGGCTTCAACCAGATCGGAACAGAAGGAAATTATCGAGGACGATGATTGCATGATACCTCAAACCTTCATAATTCCCGATGATTCTGATGCCACAAATTCAACGGTCGAAGAGCTAGAACATGTCATATTGATCGAGCACCTGCCCGATCGAAAGGTATACCTTAGAACGAGGTTAACTCCCGAACTTAGGGACAAAATCGTTAAGTTCCTTATTAAAAATATGGATATCTTTGCTTGGTCCCACCTTGACATGATAGGGATCCCACCGGAGATCACCACTCATCGATTGAGTGTGGACCCGAAGTTCAGACCAGTAAAGAAAAAGAGAAGGCCACGGTCTGAGGTAAAGCATGCATTCATCAAGGACGAGGTAACCAAACTTCTCAAAATAGGATCCATCCGGGAAGTAGAATATCCCGAGTGGTTAGCAAACGTAGCTGTAGTCCCCAAGAAGGGAAATAAACTTAGAATGTTTGTAGATTACAAAGACTTAACAAAGCATGCCCTAAGGACTCTTTTCCACTACCAAATATCGATCGCATGATCGATGCCGCGGCCAGCCACGAGATCCTCAGCTTTCTCGATGCCTACTCCGGGTACAACCAAATACAAATTAACCTGGGGATCAAGAAAATACCTCATTTATCACTAAGTACGGTACTTATTGATATAATGTAACGTTGTTTGGGCTTAAAAAATGCTGGTGCTACTTATCAACACCTAGTAAACCGAATGTTCGAAGAACAAATAGGTAAATCAATGGAGGTTTATATAAATGACATGCTAGTTAAGTCCCTGTGCGTAGAGGACCATTTGACACATTTGCAGGAAACCTTCGACATATTGAGAAAATACAACATGAAGCTCAACCCCGAGAAATGCAAATTCGGGGTCGGTTCAGGAAAGTTCCTCGGCTTTATGGTGTCAAATCGGGGAATTGATATCAATCCCGATAAAATCAAGGCAATCGAGGGCATCACAGACGTGGACAGCGTTAAGGCCGTACAAAGATTAACAAGGCGGGTAGCCGCTCTAGGCCGGCCTGCTTCACCTAAAGTTCGGCTAATATATCAATTTCTTGTTTACTGTGTTAGGCGAACTTTAGGCGAAGCAGAGACCCTGCACCCACACTTAGAAAAACTAGCGCTAGCTTTAATAAGCGCCTCTAGGAAATTAAAACCATATTTCCAATGTCACCCAATTTGTGTTGTAACCACCTATCCCCTTCGCAACATTTTGCACAAGCCCGAGCTCTCGGGCCGACTGACCAAATGGGCCATCGAAATCAGTGGGTACGAAATCGAGTATCAACTTCGAACGACCATCAAGTCTCGAATCTTAGTAGACTTCGTGGCCGACTTTGCCCCAGCCCTCGTGCCCGAGGTTGAAAAGGAGCTATTGCTAAAATCAAGTGCATCCTCGGGGGTGTGTACCCTTTTCACAGACGGTGCTTCAAATGTGAAGGGGTCCGGGCTAGGCATCATTTTGAAGCCACCCACAGGCAATACGATTAGACAATCTATCAAAACCCCTAAGTTGACTAACAATGAGGCCGAGTGTGAGGCCATGATTGCAGGTCTCCAGCTAGCTAAAAGCTTGGGAGCTGAGGTCATCGAGGCCAAGTGTGATTCCCAGCTAGTGGTTAACCAGATCAACAAAACCATTGAGGTCCGAGAAGATCGAATGCAGAGGTACTTGGATAAATTGCAGGTAACCTTACACCAGTTCAAAGAATGGACCCTACAGCATGTACCTCGAGAACAGAATGGTGAGGCCGATGCCCTTGCAAACTTTGGGTCATCAGTCGAAGATGTTGAAATTAGCTCGGGGCCTGTCGTATAGCTTTCAAAATTGGTGGTCGAAGAAGGCCACGCCGGAAAAACTCCACAAGCCTAACTTGGGATTGGAGAAACAAATATATCGATTATCTGAAGATCATGGGAAACTTCCATCGGACTCTAAGGAATCGAGGACTCTGCGAATGAAAGCTGCACGATTAACATTGGCCAAAGACGGAACATTGTACAGAAGGATGTTCAATGGTTCGTTGGCAATATGATTGGGTCCGGGAGACACCGACTACGTCCTACGTGAAATTCACGAGGGCACCTGCGGGAAACATTCCGGTACCGAATCACTGGTTCACAAAGTCTTCAGAGCAGGATATTACTAGGCCAGTATGGAAAAAGATACTAAGGAGTTCGTTCGAAAATGCAACAAATGCCAAAGGCATGCACCGATGATTCATCAGCCGGAGGAGCAGCTTCATTCAGTCCTATCCCATGGTCGTTCATGAAATGGGAAATGGATATCGTCTGCCCTCTGACATCGGGCCCACGTAAGGCTAAGTTCATTTTATTTATGACTGACTATTTCTCTAAATGGGTTAAGCACAGGCTTTCGAGAAAGTCAGAGAGAAAGAAGTTATAGACTTCATCTGGGACGACATCTTATGACGATTCGGGATGCCTGCCAAAAAGTATGCAACAATGGAAAATAGTTTATCGGCAGCAAAGTAACGAGGTTCCTCGAGGATGACAAAATAAGAAAGATATTGTCGACGCCGTATCATCCTAGTGGGAACGAACAGGCCGAATCAACAAATAAGGCCATCATTCAAAATCTAAAGAAAATATTGAACGGTGCTAAGGGGAATATGGAGAGAAATTTTACCCGGAGTTCTTTGGGTGCATCGAACAACGTCAAAATCTAGCACAGGGGCAATGCCATTTTCCTTAGAGTATGGCGCCGAAGCTCTGATCCCGGTCGAGGTCGGGGAACCTAGTATCAGGTTTTGATATACAACGGAAGAGTCGAATCACGAGGCTATGAACACAAGCCTCGAATTGTTGGATGAAAAATGGGAAGCCGTCCTCGTTAGAATGGCAGCACAAATGCAGCACATCGAAAGATACTACAACCGAAGAGCCAACTTCGCCACTTTTGAATCAGGGACTTAATTCTGAGGAAACTCACCCTCAATACTCGAGACCCAGACGAAGGGAAACTCGGCCCAAATTGGAAAGGTCCATATCAGGTCCTTGGTGTCATCGGAAAGGGATCTTACAAACTTGGCACAATGAAGGGCGAACAATTGCCAAATAATTGGAACATATCACTCCTCAAACGATATTATTGCTAAGGTATGACTTTCTCCTCTTTTCGTTTGTATTTGATACTAACTTATTGCAGGTGTTCGATCGAAGACATCAAGAAGCTCCTCAACACGAAGGCTTTAGGTTTTAAAGCACGCGTTGCATTCTTTTTCCCTTAGATCGGTTTTTACCCCAGATGGGTTTTTTCGGCAAGGTTTTTAACTAGGCAACAATTATTTGTGCTACATGGGGACATTTCAATAGTATCCGAATCTTCTTTACAATCAACCTCTATTATTGGGGGCCATCACCCTCGTATGTTATGTGTTCAAGGAAGATGCTTCGCGTCAGCAGGGTCTCGAAAGGAAAATTTTGTAAAGGGCCAAACGGTCAAAGGAATCGTGCCCGTATAGATTACTCGAGCCTTAAATGGCAAAATATGTACGCATGAAACATTTATTGAAAGAAGTATCTTTTCCAAATGTTCCATGCCTTAGTGAAATTTCTACTTTACAATTTCATACTTACGATCTATTGCGGAAACCGACTCAAGATCCAATCATAACTAAAGCTCATACAATTAACCCCAATATCGGGAATTGTCGTCCGAAAATCGACCTTCATGAATTACTAAACTTCGAAATCATAAGACCATGTAAAGGCAAATCTTGATTTTACAAGCCACGGCCATCCCACTCGGGGACTGATACTTCGAACAAGTTCGAAGTACTGTTGAGAAACAAGCCCAATGGGCGAGTATCAAGTTAAAGACTACGGCCAAACTAACACAGTTCAGCGTCCGAATTCCGCAATGAAATAGGCCTTCGAATATTTTCACAAAACCAGTTAAACAAGGCTACCCTCGGTAAAATTACAAAGGGTTTCGATAACATCAACCCTCGAAAACCTTAAGGGCTACTAAATTGTTCGAACTCTCGAACAAACTTATGCTAAGGCATAACATAAATTTTGATAACTTTAACCCTCGAGAATCCTAATGAGTACAGAGTTACCTCGTGCTAAGACATAATAAATTCTTATATGATTAATCTTTTTAAGCTGAAAAGGGAAGAAACCACTCTTTTGAGGCCATATCGGCGAAATTCAAAGAGCCTAAGGGCCATTATACTTTTTGGGTTCAAGGATCCACCCTCGCTCAAACAAAACCTAAGGGTTTTTTTTAATACTCCGAATTCGATCAAGTACTCACCGATGATAGAGACTATATTAGTCCAACTCCAATCAAATCGCTTACGTTTCGAATTCGCAAGCAAATCAAAATGAAAAATTTCACAACGACGAAGTGAGTCAAATTTCTCAAAAGACATAAAGTATATCAGAATAATCATAAGGCGAAAGCAAAACAGGGTTTTCACAAAACAGAAATCAGAGACAAGTCTAAAAGTAAAAGGATCTTTCATATATGCAAAAGTATTTACAAAGACCACTCTGTGTCTTACACAAAAATCCAAAAAAGAAGAAAAAAAAAATTCTAAAGTGCCTAATTTTCCCCGGGAGTTTCATATTCATCTTCTTCGCTCTCGGATCTGCTCGCGCTCCTGGAATCATCATCATCAGATAGCAAAGCTTCGGATGCGGCCTCTAGCACTTTCGCATTTTTGATATTGGCAGTAAGGTCAAAACCACGAGCGTGGACCTCCTCGAGAGTCTACCTCCGAGATTGGCATTTGGCATGACCGCCAACATAAAGATCTCGAGCTGGAGAAGCATCGGAAATCTCTTTTGCCCAAGCATGAGCAGCTTCAGCATCAGCTTGGTAGACAGCCACGACCGCCTCCGCGACGGCTTTTACTCTTTTTGCCTCAGATGAGGCCTTTGCAAGTTCGGTGGCCAATTGTGCCTCGAGCTCCTCAATTGTCTTGGCTCGGACCAAGCTTTCCTCCTTCATGATCTGGAGCTGACGCTCGGCCGAAGACAGCTGGGCCCGAGCGGCATCCTACTCCGAGGCAATATGGTCCATGTTCTGCTTCCACCTCATAGTCTCCGCCTCTTTCATCTCAGCCTCCTTGCGAAGCTGATCAATCTTTTTGGCCATCTACTAAACCTACAACATCTAAGCATTAGTCACTGATATCAAATTGATATGTCGAGCTCCCAAGAATTTACATTACCTGCTCGATGAGATCGGTCTACTCTTTATGAGTGGTTGCCAATTCAGCTCGGAAGTCCCTAATCTCCTCTTCTTTTTGCACCTAAAGGATTTTGAGGGCATCTCTATCCTCGGTGAGCCTTTTAAGATCAGCCTCACACCGGTCCAACTCTACACGGGATTTCGAAAATGCTTCATCGTGAAGCATTAAGGCTTTTGATACCCAATTTTTCCCTATGTATTTTACACTCAAAATACTTTCAAAATAGCATGTGTATGCATATATAAGCATTCCCAAGAGTTTTGGTATTTTTTCCTAATTTTTTAAGATTTTAAAAATCAATTATTGTCTATTTTGGCAGTACAAAATCCAATAATTGTTCCCAAAATTATCACTTTGGTGAATAATTTATTTCTATTCTCGTATTTACACAAAAATATAATTAAGGTGATTTTTGCATATTTTTATAAAATTTATTTGGTATTTTTAAAGCTAAATTGCGTATAATTGCAATTATAGCCTATTTTACGATTAACAGCATTTTACAATTATAAAATTATTCCCAGTATTTTAGATCAATATTTATATATTATTAATTAGTTTAGTGCTTTTAATTTGTTTTTAAAATTATTTTAACTATTTTTATAAAATAAAAGGGGGAAAATTGGCTATTTAACACATAGCCATTTCTATTTCAATTACAGCCTCAATTTAACCCCCCAATTCCACCCTAATTAAACGACCCAACTTCAAATTTTAACCCAAACCCCACGACCCGTTTTCAGACCCGCCCAGCTTCTCTTTTAATCCTAGCCGTTGATCATTTTGATCAATGGCCATGATCCGTTCTTTCCTTTTAATTCCCATACCCCGCTTAACCCTAATTCACTCTATCAGATGTGCTGCCTTTGAACTCTCTTCACCTCCCAAATTCTCTCAAAGGCTCCCCGGTACCCTAGCCTCACCTACCTTGTTCCACCATGTTTTCACCAGCGTCCATGGCTTCTCAGGCCATGGACAGCCTATACCCACCTCCTATGGCTCCTGCATGCCTGTTGTTCGAAGGATCGAGGCCAGACCTCGAGGGTCTTCACCCAGCCCTTCACTGATTCGAAGATTCCGGCCATCTCCGGCCTTGCTCCGGTGGCTCTTGGTCTTTTGAGCCTGTTTATGACATTATCCGACTTAGATCGGGTATTTTCGAAGCCTTTCTCATCTCTAGGGTTCATCTGGAACCCTAAATATCTAGGTTCTCTCCGATTATTTTAGATCTGTTACGTGTTTGCATTGTTGCTTATGTTTCTTAAACCTTTTTCCGATTTTCTTTCAAAAAAGCATTTCTTTTCGATTAGGGTTTGTGGAAAGTCCTTAAAATGTTTCTGACTCTTATTCTTCTCTTTTCTTGGTGTGAATCGATCCCAGCTATGTTCTTACTAGCTCTTTTCTGACTAACATGCCTTTCGTGTGTTCTTATATTTGCCTTGTTATGAAATTTATTTTATTATGCTCCGTTCTATCTCATACTGGTTTTTCACCATGCTCTCTCATGTGTATCTTATGTGTTCCTCTACTGTATTTTCCTACTGAGTTTTGATCATTTGTTTTCCATTACCGGACTTCGCCTGGATTCTTTCTAAATGTGTTTCATCTACTGTTTCTTTAAGTTTACACTACCTGAACTCATTTAATTTTCAAGCTTTCTTGAAACTTGTTTCCTGTACTGGTTCCTATGTTCTACTTGCTATTGTGCTTGTATGCTTCTCATGAGACTCTGAAAAGGTCTCTGGGCTCACCTCGATAGTTTGCCTCTTCATCTCTGTATCAAATTCGAGTTAAAAAAAACCTAGGATTTGGGGGTTTTCTTTGGCTAAATTTGGTTTTATGTTTGGACAAGGGTTCTACTTTGAAACCTTGAACTCTCAGACTCACTTCGAGTTTATGAATTGAATTTGAACCTTTTTCTGCGTTTGTGATTTTGAAACCCTCTTGCTTGACATGTCTATGCGTTTTATACGAGAGCTTCTCTTTCAAAGGTCTTGCCAACTGTTAATTGATTCTGAATTCCTTTAATGTTGCTTATTTGATTGTTACTGATTTTCCCTAAATTAAAACTTTCCTTTTACCTCTTTTCTGACTCGAGCAAGGCTTTCAATGGGATTCTTTATTGGTTATTTTACTGGTTCCCTTTCCTTGCCTTTACAAATCAAGTACCACCATGTATTTACCCTTATTTGTCTACCTTGCACGAGGTATTTACTTGATTTCCTTCCTTAAATAACTTCTGCCCATTACCGTTTGAATTTGGACTCCTTAATTAAAGGAGGCCTATAGGCTGATTGATTTTAATTGGTACATAGTTCCTTAATTATTACTAACCTATGATTCTTGCCTTATTTGCTACACCTGTTTGCAATTATAAATACCCTGCTCTTTCATTAACACACACACGATTTTAATCATCACAACTCTCTTCTAAAACTTACACTCTTGCTTCTTGATTGCAATTTGGCTTCCCTAAATCTACTGTTTCTTCCTACTAGCTCTTCTGAACTGGTATGTCCTACTTTTGATTCAAGCATCAAAATCCAATGTGTTTACTTACAAGCTTTTATGCCCATGCCTAATTTACTGCTTTATAGAGTTCAGTTTTAAAATGATTACTCTTGTTTGGCTATCTGTTACTGCAATGAATCCCTATCCCCATTCCCCTTTATGTGCTTGGGCTGTAGTTTAAGACATGTCAACATACAAAGTTGTTGTCATGGATTAAGACTGGGTCCTTTGGATCCCAGCCTCTTTCAATCTCCCATAACCCCATTCCCTTATGTGTATAGAGTTAACGTATAGCCTGGCAGCCTCTAAATTGCTGTCCATGGCTGAACCTGGCCCTCAAAGGGTCCTAACTCTCTAATTTTTAAGCTGACAAGCTGGTCAGGGGTGTGCCAGCCTGCCCTGGCTCCCCCCTAATTCCTTTTCATTGCACTTACACTTACTCCTAAGCCCTTAAGTCCTGCCCCCTACTGTGAGCCTTGCCTTGGGACCTTGAGTTCCCTTTGAATTTGGACACTTGAGGGCTGGCCCTTCCACACTGCACTATAATCTGTTCTGCAATAATATTTGGGGTGTAAGCACTGCCTGGAACTCTTGAAGTTCCTTGGAACTTTGACACATCCCAAATAAGAGAAAGGCTTTAAAAGATCCGATCCTGGAAGTTGGTTTATTTCATATTATTAGACTTTGAGTCTGGATTAGGCTGATTAGATGAAGATGTAATCACTGATGTAATTTCATTTATTCTTTTGATTCACTTGGTCTGTCATAAGCTTTGTAATGAATCTTGTAATAACTACTGGGGTATAGTGAAAAGGGATGGGATAGAATGCATGCCAAAGGGGTAGATACCATGCCTATAGGGTGTATATTGTCTCAATTCTGCATTTTTCACGTAGATACCATGCCTATAGGGTGTATATTTTTCCAATTCTGCATTTTCACGTAGATACCATGCCTATAGGGTATATACTTTCTCAATTCTGCATTTTCACGTAGATACCATGCCTATGGGTGTATATTCTCTCAATTCTGCATTTTCACATAGAAAACATGTCTATAGGATTAATACTTTAAAATGCTGCATTCTTCACATAGATACCATGCTCATAGGTTTTCTGCACTTCGCAATATATACCATGTCAATAAATCACTGCTAAAATTCTGCACATCACGTAGATAATATGCCTATAGGATTTTTCCTGCATTTTTGCACGTGCATCTGTCATTAAGCAATTCCACTTATAGGGCCTAAAATAAACCAATCATATCAACGACTTGCTTAGAAGATCTCTGCATAACAAGATTCGTAACACCTAGAAAGCATGCCTATAGGAGTAATCGATTAAAATCTGAAATTGCCCACTCATCTTTAAAATTAGTAGTAATTCGTTTAAAGTGCTTGCAGAGCTTACGATACTGTAACTTAAATATTTTTTTGCAATCAGTTCGTTCTTCTCCCGTCTTTGAACTAATAGATATCATGCATATAGACCCAGTTTGACGCAGATAGATAGTTAGATAATTAATCAATCGTCAGTTTTTCTGCAACTACATCTAAGCAGGACTAATTCGGACTCTTTATCTGGAAAATATGTGGTAGATCAATTCTTCCTACGTTAATTTTAATCAAGGACCTAAACAGTATGTGTAAGACGTGCTAAACAATTCGTTTCTCTAAATGAGGAGGCCTACTTGAGCCTTTAATTGCTTTATCTCCCCATTAAGTGTATTATGTGTTTTTGATTGTCGCCTTAGAATTTTATCCTTTTAAACCTCTGAAAAGCCAAGCTTCCTCCCTTTAGGATTAGTAGTCGTAAAAGCCTCAAGGACTGATAGGTGGGACGGGTAATAGCACGTTGTAGGTAGCGATACCATTCCGCGATTAATACCTTAACGGGGTGGGAAGGGTAGACATGAAGATGATGATCACACGATAACACTATGCGTACGATTGGTTACCGGTGTTGTGTGGATGATCCCTGTGATTTATAAACCTAGGACCCCTTTCCTTATGTTACTTTGTTTAGTATCAATAAATTCTGTCTTTTCAATTACCCAAAACTCCCCTTTAATTTTTTCACTGCATTATTCCTTTTCCTTCTAACTTTTTTTTCTTTGTGTTTTCAATGTCTTGACTAATTCTTGCACTTAGACTCTCCCTCAAACAAATTATAGATTCCAACGTGCTTGTTTGCAACCCTTATGTGTAAATTTATTTGTATGCTTGTTTACATTAAAGTCACAACATAGCATTGTCGGGAACCACACTAGTGGATCTTGAGGGGTGCCTAACACCTTCCCTTCGAGATAATTTCTAGCCCTTACCCGAACTCTGGTTTTCCAATTCAAAACCCTTAGTGTCCTAATGCACTTAATCATTAGGTGGCGACTCTTCAATTCCAAAACCCAATTCCCAAACGGGAATAGAGTTGTCTTCCCAAATGTCGTAAACCCGATTTCGCTTTAGAAAAAAGGGGCGTCGACAACATGGCGACTCTGCTGGGGATTCTTTAGGCTTTTACCACTTCATGTTATATGTGACTTTATTGTTTTCTTTATTGCTTTGTTTAATACCTTTATTCGAAACTAACTTGTCTTTTTGTTTCTTTTTCTTTAACGCTTTCATTTACTGCTTTCAATACCGTTGTAATTTCTGAGCAATTATTGTAATCATTATGAACGTGAAAATACGTGACAATTTGTTTCATTCCTGTAATTGCATCTTCAACATCATATTCCACTCGTGCCAAACAAATACCATAGCAACGCTTGATGATTTGTTGCGCTCTTCCGATATTATTACCCCTTAAATTTGGCAAAGGCATATTTGCGGTAAAATTAGTCGACCAGCGGTGCAGTCGACGGTTCCGTGCCTTTCCCTCTTGAGTTGTCCGCTCAAGGGTACCGGTCTAGCACCTCATAGAAACCTTATTCTATTTAATTATTCATGCATCACTGTCAAACCTAGTCGAGTCAGTTATGCTGTCCACATAATGACTCTTTAAGATAGCCTTGTCCAATGTCCACTGGGTTACCCTGGAACCCAAACGGACAACACCATTGTTCTATGCATTTATTTGGAGAACTAAATGCCATTATGCTAATTATTGATTTAAATAGTCGAGTCTGGTGGGGTAAGGGACTAACACTTTGTTTTGCAGAAATGAGGCACGAAATCCCTAGATTCGGCATGGTAACCAATATTCACCCGAGGTTGCTAAGTTGGTGGGAGGACCTTCATTCCAGTGACCGGACTCTCGTCCGCAAGTATTTGGGAAACTTACCCTCTCTTTTGGAAACTCAGCCGGGCAACAAAATCATAGAGGCTGCGACCTTATTCTGGGACAGTGATAGATCAGTATTTCAATTTGGGGACCTTGAAATGACCCCTCTGCTCGAGGAAATAGGAGGTTTAGCCGGTATTCCTTAGGAGACTCCGGGTTTGCTCATGCCAGAAAACCGCAAGGGTAAGGGTTTCTTCAAAATGATGGGTTGAAGAAAAATTCAGACTTGACTTGTTTGAAGGATTCCTATATTCCTTTCGACTACCTGTATGAGAGGTACGGCCATAGCAAATCCTACCGCACCTATCCAGATGAATTCGCCCTCACATCATTGGGGCATATCCACAGGAGGGTTTTCGTCTTTATGTTCTGCTTCTTGGGAATGATAGTGTTTCCTATGAAGAAGACTAGGATCCACACTAGACTAGCCATGGTCACCAAGACATTGATGGAAGGGATTGGAGGGCAGCCTTTTAGCATAGTGCCCATGATTGTTGCTGAGATCTACCGAGCTTTGGAGAACTGTCAGCGATGAGCCAGTCATTTTGAGGGTTGCAACTTACTACTCCAACTATGGCTTATATAACATCTCCAAAGGGGTCAATACCGTTAAGAGCTAGGCCGTGGAATGATCAGCCGGGGGATGCTCGAGGATGGGTAGAGTTGTTTGAAAACTTGAAAGAAGACAAGGTGCAATGGATTTTCGAATGGTTCCTCACTGGAGAGTTCATCATCCGCTCTCGCGACGCTCCATTCCTTATACTTATTGGTCTGAGGGGAACTTATCCCTATGTCCCTCTCCGAGTCATACGGTAGGCAGGGAGGAAGCAAGTCGTACCAAAGGTCGAGAAGATGAGTCATTTTAGGGCTGATTTCCAAGACGATGATAGCCCATACAAATGTCAAGCTCAACACATGTGGAATAGCAAGATTATCCTGGAAAGGGATTCGATAGATCCTGACAGATATCATGTCGGCTACACTTCATACTGGGTAGAGGAAGATCATGCTGGGTTAGGATAGCCTCGGTCTGTTCGAGGTCACAGGGTCATCGACGAAAGGGCTGAGATACAGGTTAAGTACAATCAGTTGCGCAAAAGGATCAGGGAGTGCGAGAGTGAGCATCAGGAAATTCAAGAAGCAAACCAAAAGTTGATCGAGGAATGGAAGGATATGGCTGTCAGAGCCAACAAGCGCCTAGGGCATTTGGAGCGGGGTTTAGTAGAGCTGGAAGGGAAATTCGTCCGTAGGATCGAGAGTTGCCAAAACACCAAGGGAAATGAAGGAGGACATTTGGCTAGGGCTTATCTGCTGCTAGGATTGCGTGAGCTGGTGACGTTGTTCGATGGAGCCAAAGATGCCGAGTCTGGGGAAGGTCTTTCTGGGACCAAATAGTCAGGAATTTCTTTTCTTTTTCTGCTTTGAAATGTAATAAGGCCAATGGCCATTAGTGACATTTTTACTTTATGCAATTTTAGTGTTGTTTTGGGATTCGTCTTATTTTCATAATAAAATGAGGCATTTAGCATTATAAGTTCTCCAAGTCAACTTGTCCCTAGGCCTACCTCGGGCACAACGCGGCACCCAATTTAGGACACGATTTATATTCTTATGCTATGTGTTTAAATATTGCAATATTTTTACAGAATCCGTACTAACTTGTTACCTTTTTTTTTTTTTACTTTTATTCTTATTCCCCTCCCTAAAAGGTTAGTTCGTGCATTCTGGCATCATCATCCTACTCCACAAGATCTAAGGGCCCTCCACCTCCTCCTCCGAGTCCTATCAAAAACAGGGGCAAAGCAAAAATGGAAGATTTGAACAATGCCAAAAAGGAGAATTCGGTTGAAAGGGTAGAGGTTCCTCAGGGTATTCAGGTATCCAAAGAAAGTGCCGCTCAGCTCGAACAGAAGTTACTGAAATATCAAGAAGAACTAGACCAAGTTCGGAACTTGGCGAGTCTGTCATTCTCCCTCACTACTCCTGACATCAACTTTCAACACCCCATGCCTCCACAGAACATCCCGAAGCCGCTGAAACAACCCGCTACTCATCAAAATTGCAACACATGCCACAACAACACTCCACTCCTCATCCCTAAACCATCGAATGATTATCCCCACCACGCTCCCATCTATGTGGAAACCCTACCGCAATACACTCAACCCATTACAAACACACTAGAGTCTGATGACAATGACTCTATCGTCAAAAACCTGGCAGCCGAGCTCAAGAAATTGACTAGCCGAGTCCAGGGCGTTGAAGGAAACAAAGGCATTGAAGGGCTGAATTATGAGGATCTTTGCATTCAGCCAGACGTCGAACTTCCGAGGGTACAAACCTCCCAGTTCGAAATGTTTGTGGCTCAGGGATCCCAGAGTCCATACTGAGGGACTATTCGAGCGTGATAAAGCTTGGTCGCGTTGGACGAGATGAAAAGATTCGCATGAAACTCGTTCATGAGAAGTTTTGAAAGGCGATACGCTATCTTGGTACATTAGCCAGATCCCAGAAGTGGATGAGCCTGAGGTTGGAATGGGCGTCCCATTTCTATGGCAGTGTTCAGGTTCAATACAAGAAAATGCCAACCAAGATCTTCTTACATCAAGAATCTGAAAAAGAAACCCACTGACATTCTGCGAGTATGCTACCCGATGGAGATTCCGGAGGCTGCTAAGGTCAGGCCGGCCTTAGAGGAAAGAACAGATGAACGCGATTTTTTCGTCCGAGCTCAAGATCTGCAGTATATGAGAGGTTAATGTTGATAAGGACAGAAATTCTTAGATATCTCAAGCTAGGAGAAAGAATTGGAGGAAGGCATTAAGAGCGGTATGGTTTCACTAATTTTGAAGCACTGCAGCTACCAACAAAAAGCCTACAATCTGTGGCCGCGTTCAAAGAAAAAGGACGTGGAGTGCGTGATGGTTGCACAGAGAACCAAGTTCCCAGTAAAATAATCAAGCCTACACCCGGACCCCCTCCTCACATACCAGCCTACTATCCCCAATTGCCAAGCACATTTCCGCCCCTC
This sequence comes from Nicotiana attenuata, assembly GCF_001879085.1. Lineage (NCBI taxonomy): Eukaryota > Viridiplantae > Streptophyta > Magnoliopsida > Solanales > Solanaceae > Nicotiana > Nicotiana attenuata. The sequence goes on along the minus strand of NW_017670250.1, from coordinate 1,034,330 downwards.
TTTACCAATTCCTACTCACAATCATTCCCCCTCCCCCACATATCACTACCTCACCAAATATCTCCCAAGCTGCACTCCGTCTACCAAGCTATAACGCTCACTACCAATCACTCCGCCCGCCAAAACTTCCCCAGGCCACGTCCTAATTTCGACCGTAGGACCTCCCAAGCAACTACCCGCCATCGCGCGAGCCAATCGACCAACTATATGAAAGACTCAAATAGCCGGTTACGTCGCCCCAATCCTGCCATTAACTCTAGAAAATCCTTCCTAATGGGTCAATCAAACAAAACCTGTGCATACCATTCCGGCATGAAAAGGCATTACATTGATGAGTGTCGATCTCTGAAAGACAAAATCCAAGCTCTAATTGACCAAATATATCGTGGCGAAGGAACTGCTCCTAATGTTCGCAACATCCTTTGCTAATTCATAAAGGGTGGTTCGTGTGCTATTTGATCGGAAGTAGAAAGATGATTGCGGACCCCAAAGGGTCAATTTGGATTAATTGTCGAAGGTTGACGAGCCCAAGAAACAACAGTTCCACACTAAATCCAATTCGTATCCAGAAATCCAGCCCTCTGGGGATGTGAAGTAAACATGTCTGTGCCTCTCGAGTTTGAACACCGTCCTCCAAAAGACTGCAGAAGCCAATTGAGGTGGAGTTTGGGTCTCCAAAAAGCACCTGCACCATTCGAGGTTGCTATGTTGCCTCCAACACAAGAGTGCCCATTCCTGTGCAATGTCAGTCGTAACGCATTCCATACACAGGCCATTCCTTGGGATTACACCGCGAGGCAAGAAGGAAGGAAAGACTAGGTCTGGAGAAGCAATTGCAGCGCAGGGTATGACCAAGGACTGCAGAATTTATACTCCGGAGCACTTAGTTGATCAAGTAGCAGGCCTCTGGACGGCCTATAGAAACTGGGCCGATGATTCTCTGCAGAAAATACCAGGCAAAAGAATACTCAGTTATCGACCAATTAACAAAACACCGCAACATATCTCCATTCTAGCTCTACTGGCAAGCTCCGAGACACACACAAGAACGCCCTGAATGAAGAACTGAGCGAGGCGTATGTACTCAGTAACGTACTGGGGAAGGAAGATGGCAAACATGGTCGGCAGATATGGAGAGTCATAAGATCCACTTTCCACGAGGGATGAGTTTCCCCCCTGAAGGTTTAAAGCCACAACAAAGCGTTGCACATACACTGTGCAATGGAGGACTATTCATCACCAGGATTTGAATTTGATGGAGGATCCAGCTCACACATTTTGTCCATTTGGTGACCCTCAGACATTGGGGAAGAGTTAACATCAATCAAGGATTGGGGCTAGTCAACGGTCAAAGCTTTTGATGGTTCCCAAAGGATTCCACTATTGGGAGATCAGTTTATGTCTGCAAATGGGACCAACTTGGTTCGATGTTTTGATTTTTCAAAGATAATTGACATCCCCAGCATCCTACAACTTACTACTGGGACGACCTTATGGATCCATTGCCCGCTGGAGCTGTAGCCTGAACCCTGCACCAGGCAGTGAAGTTCAGAGTTGGAATCACCAGAGCGTGATTTATTCAGGGTGACGGGAGTAACCCCATTATACAGTCGTCAAACCATCCCAAGAATGAAGGAGAAGGAAACTAGGAGGAGAAAACCTACCACCAGATCGAGCGAGTCAACGCCGTAGACCAAAAGATAAGTGGTGGAGATAACAAGATAGAGAGTATACTATACTGGGAGCGGGTATGAACCTGGCAAAGGGCTCTCGGCAAGAACCTTTTAGGGAATCACCAGCCTATTCAAACTGAAAAGCATGGCACCACTTTCGAGTTTAGGGTATGGATACACTTGAGCAAGAATTTTAGGAACTGGTCCCCACCATGTCGCGGCCCTTACTATTCCGCTGGAGCACTGATTACCCCGCCTGGTAGCAAGAACTTCCGCGGCGGGACATCTTATATGGCAGAGAAGATGAAACATTGGCGAATGAAGAACCTTATTTTTGGGACGATTAACGGATATGAACTGTCACGTCATTTCTCGAGGAGAAAGGGGAGGGGAAGGCCCTTTCCATACAGGCGGTGAGGCCGAGGGATTGCCTCAACAATTTGGTCCATCAGGAACCACCAAGGCCCGGAGAGCTTCGGGATTAGCAAGCTGAACAAAGAAACTATGCATTATCTTTTACTTTTTTTTTCGCTAGTTGGATTTCCTTTCCGTAACTTTCTTTAAATTGAAAATGAGCTCCGATATTCAAAACAATTATGGAATTTATCAAAGTTATTTCAGGTTTCTGATAAATCTTTCTCTTATTATTTTCTCTATCATTTACTTTATTTACACAGCATTTACTATTACTTATTTGGATTAACCGTATGAACGTGACATGCGACGAGATAACACAACAAACGGATATAGACTCAGAAGAGGGATGAGATTCCTAGCAAGAAGCTCATTATAAGAGGTCGAAGGGACTTTGAGAATGACCTAAGCCTAACCTGACGAAACCAATGAGGTCGTCAACCTGGGGGATACAGAAATGTTCAAGGAAACGCGCATCAGTGTTCCCTGTACCCATCAGAAAAGAAAGAGGTACACGGAGTTTCTTAAAAAGAATATTGAGGACATTATTTGCCTGCGTCATAAGGACGAATATGACCGGTTCTCAGTAACATCTATTTTAGCTCACAAACTGCCAACAGAAATCCAACGTGTCCGCCCGATAAAGCAAAGGCTCAGAAAGTTCAAAGCCAGACATGAGTCTAAAAATCAAGGAAGAAGTCACCAAGCAAGCATCCAAAGCCAAGGTCCTTCGGGGGTAGCTGGAGTACCCGACATGGTTAGCCAACATTTGTGCCAGTGCCAAAGAAGGATGGAAGGTCAGAGTCTGTGTCGACTAACGGGACCTCAATCGGGCCAGTCCGAAAAGATGACTTTCCCCTGCCGAACAAAGACATCCTCATGATTGACAACTGCGCCAAGCACGAGCTGCATTTCATTCGTCGATTGTCTTTGCTGGGTACCATCAGATATGGATGGTTACGAAAGAAGATGCGGGAGAAAACGGCTTTCATTACGCCGTGGAGAATGTATTGTTACAAGATGATGCCGTTTGGATTAAAGAATGCTGGGGCCACCTACATGAGGGCCATGATACTATTTTCCATGACATGATAAACAGGGAGAATCGAGGTATGTAGATTGATGTATCATTAAATCCAAGAAAGCCACTGACCACATGGAGGGATTAAGAAAGTTTCTTCAACAGATTGAGAAGGTTACAACTTGAAACTTGAATCCCGCCAAGTTTGCATTAGGGGTTCCAGCCAGAAAACTACTTAGGTTTCATCGGTAAGTCGACGGGGAATAGAACTCGATCATCAAAGGTCAAAGCCATCAAGAATTATCACCTTCAAAGAACAGAAAGGAGATTT